>NC_089589.1:96284635-96556123 GCF_019320115.1 Miscanthus floridulus
GCCTTCAGTCCCGGCCCGGGCCAGGAACCGAGACTAAAGGGTGGGCGGAATTGTCTGCCCAAAAATACCTTTAGTGTCGGCTGGTAACACCAACCGGGACTAAAGCTCCTTTAGTCCCGGCTGGTAAGCCGAGCCGAGACTAAAGGGTTGGACCTTTAGTCCCGATTCGGCTTACCAGCCGGGACTAAATGACGTTTAGTCCCAGTTGGTGTTACCAGCCGGGACTAAAGGGTCCCGGCCTATATATATCGAACGGTTACTGTTCTGTTCATCTTCTACTTTTCGATCTACACGTCGATCTCGTCTCTACCGCGCCCAGCCGTCGAGCTCGTCTCTGCCGCGCCGCCGTCGTCGTCTACCCTCGCCCGGCGGCCATCGAGCTCGCGTCTACGCCGTATGTCGTCCTCGCGCGAGGTGCTCAGCTCGGCCCCGTGGCCGGCCAGCACGCCCTGCCCGGCCCACCATCCGCCCCAGCTAGCCTGCTAGCTAGCTAGCTGCTCTCGGCCATATTTTTTTTATAAAGTTTCTAGTTTTTTTAGATTGTTTTTGATATATATGTTAGATTAAAATGTATGTTAAATTTAATTACTAGTTTATTTAGATAGTTTTTAGATAGTTTTTGATATATATGTTAGATTAAAATGTATTAAAATTTAATTAGTAGTTTATTCTTAGTTTTTTAGTTAGTTTTTAGATAGTTTTTGATATATGTTAATTAGATTTAAATGTATTAAAATTTAATTAGTACTTTATTTAGATAGTTTATTTAGATAGTTTTTTATTATAGTTTTTGATATATTTAGTAATTATTATTCTATCTCTCTCTATATATGTGTTAGATTTAATTTTGATTTAGTAATTCTATCTATGTATATATGTTAGGTTTAATTAGATTTAGTAATTAATTCTATCTAGATATATGTTTGTTATTATATTTATTTGGATTTAGTAATTATATTCTATCTCTCTATATATATGTTAGATTTAATTTTGTTTTAGTAATTGACACATGCATATTTTATTAGTAATTCTATCTCTATATCACATGCATATTTTATTTTAGTAATTCTATCTATATATCACTTGGATATTTTATTAGTAATTCAATTTATATCACATGCATATCTAGAGAGAGATTCTATATGTATACATATGTACTTAATTATTTCTATGTGTATATATATATGTACCTATTTCCATGTGTGGAGAGAGAGAAAATTGTATCTAGAGAGACATTCTATGTGTTATCACATGCATATCTAGAGATATATACATATGCACTTATTTCTATGTGTTGAGAGAGAGAGAAAATTGTATCATTCTATGTGTATATATACATGTACTTATTTCCATGTTTTTGGATCGAAAGTGTTTTTGATTCGATTCCAAAGCCTATACCTTATTATTGTTTATCCTTATGAAATATTATGTGTTATTATATTTAATTGGATTTAGTAATTCTATATGTGTTATCACATGTACTTATGTTATGTGCCATAGTAATTCTATCTATGTGTTATCTTGAAGATACAAATGGCTGCTCCGGATGATAACTTGAATGATGACATAATGGCGGATATTATCAACGCCGGCACCAATATGGATGTAGATGACACGAGTCAGTACTTTGCTGATTATGAGGATATCCTGAATATCCCGGTGGTTGAAGATCAACAAATTGTCGCACAAGAAAATACTGGCGAGGTATATTCGATTATCTATCATCTCTTATAGATGCATGCGTACGTATATTTATTGTTAATCGTTGTGTTTCTACTCATGTAGCCGGTCTCTGGATCTACATCAACCACCGGCAAGAGTAGGAAAGTCCGAGGGCCAAAAAAGCCATTAGAGGGCCGTTTCATAATATCAGAATTCGACACCGACACCGGCAAACCATTAGGACCACATGCTCAGACATATGTCAATCAATGTGGGTTCATTGTAAGGGATAGGATCCCAGTTAGTGCTCGTAAATGGAAGCATAAGATATCCGCTCCTAATGTTAGTTTTGTATCTGATTGTGACATGAACCTAGCTTGGAGAGATATCACTCAGCATTTCACATTACAAGCAGATGATGCTTTGAAGGAGCTAGTGAGGGATTGGACAATGAAGAAGATGACAACATTGTTCCGGAGTTGGAAGAAGACATTGTATAAAAAGTTTATCTTGAAGAATGATACGCCGGATTTCAATGCTAAAGCGTTTGTCAAGTTGGAGTTCCATTGGGATGACTTCGTACAATACAAGACATCTCAAGAGAGTGAGGAACGTGTGATGAGGAATCAGCAGAATGCCCGACAGAAGCAATACCATCATCGCATGGGATCAGGTGGTTATAGGAGTGCTATTCCTAAGTGGCAGAACCTAGAAGCAGAGATTACTATCAAGGGAATCATACCTGAAACAATAGAGAAGAACTGGCCTCAATGCGTGAAGAATTGGTTCTACGCTCATGGGGGAAGCCTAGACCCAGACACTGGCAAGCTATTTTTGGCCAAAAAATTGAGAGAGCAACACAGAGACTAGCTTGTGCTAGGGAAGAAGCTGATAGTGGTGTTTTCAAGCCCAACAGAGAGAAGGATGAATTGACATATGCCCTAGAGAATCTCGAACACGGTGGTCGAACAAGAGGCTATGGGGCGGTTCCGTGGCTACAAGCATTCCCAGCAGACAAGGATACCTACAGAAGCCGCTAGAGAAAGAAGGATGAGGAGGTAGACTGAATCCATGTATTGGAGCAATTTGTTAATGAGTCACGACAAGCATTGCTTGAATCACGTGAATGGGAAAAATCTCTTGAGGCAAGAATGTAGGAGGAGATCAAGAGGCAAGTGCAGCTAGCAATGAGTCAAATGCAATCGCAATCAACACCGGGAGTCACCATTAGCCCCGTTGGTCAGATGAAAAGCAGTTGTGCTTCCACGGAGCTGCCAGTTATTCAAGATGACGCTGGGTTGCGCTTCCCTGTTGATGACATTACCGAGCCTCTAACAACATGTGAGCTGCACATTCCAGATGGTAATAATGCATCAATCATGGTGGCTGTCGGGGTTATATCTCCAATAGACCGAACGAAGACACCAAGAATCCATGGGTCAGTTATTCAACCTGGATATGCTAGCGTCTCGGTCGATAGAGTGCTCAAAGGTTATAGCAATGTTCCTCTTGACATTGAAGGCGGTGATGGGGAGAAGACACTAGGAGAAGCAGAGAAGACATTTATTCAATGGTGCAAACGCTTCATCATCATTCTTGGGGCGCCACCGCTTCCCCTACCTCACCCTAGGTACGAATGAAAGTGAATAAAATATTATTTTCCATTAATTTTCTATTGGCTTCAAAAATAATTGACTCACAACTTGTTTTTGTAGCAGGGTCTCCCCCCAGCCTAGCCTAATCATTCATTCCCCATCTCATCACAGCGTCGCGGGGGGCGAGACGACTTCATCCCCACGGCGATCTCTAACTCCTACACCGGCCCCATCGCCTCCACAACGATCTCCAACTCCTACACCGGCCCCACCGCCTCCACAATGATCTCCAACGCCTCCACGCCGGTCTCCAATACCGGCCTCATTGCCTCCATGCCGGTCTCCAACACCGCCCCCACCCCCTCCACAGCGACACACTACAGAGACGTCTAAGGTCCCGACGACAAAGAAGACCCCGAAAAAAAGAGTTATTTCTCAAGAAATACTTCCTGAAAAGACTGATGAGCAAATAGCAGCTGAAGAAGACAAAAAAGTGAAAGATTTTTTATAGATATCAAAAAGCAGAGACAAGCAAAGCTTAATGAGAAGCCGTACTTTTACATACCACGAGATCTGCTGAGGTAGAAGGTCAAAGTTCACAAGAAAAAGATGCTTAAACTTCGTAAGCCTCCGCCACTATCAGACTATGACCGCTCCCTCGTGAAGTCACATGATGCAGATAAGAAAAGGAAAAGAGCACAGGGGAGGATGTCCCACAGCTCGGACAACAGAAGCAACCAATGCAAAATCTTGTTGTTGCTAATGAATATGGTTCCAAAATAGAAGTCGATCGACCAGACAACTATGGAGAAGTGTCGGTTCAAGACCTTAATGTTTTTTTGAACCAACTGGTTTAACCTTGGATCAATTGATGGAAAAAGCTCCAATCTAGAACCTGGAAGTTGATACCTGGAAGACTTATAAATTTAGCAAAAGTCTGTACAACCCTGCGGCTCTGAATGAATTGGGTATGCAAATGTACGTGCTCAACAAGTGGTACATGCAGGCGTGTGGCAGGGGTGAGGAGTGGATCTTTGTCAGATTTAGAGACCATCATTACTTCCGTGGCGATGACATCTTACATATTAGTTTCAAAGAATTACATCAACTATACCACATGGACGCTCTGGACAAATCAATCATTAGCTGCTTTTGTTTGTAAGTGATTCTTACTTTTATTTAATAAACTCACTTCCATGCGTACGTGTATATAATTATCCTCACATGTAACTTATATTTATATACAGATTCCAGATGTCAGAGCTCCAAAGAATACAAGACACCAGTGTTGGCTTCATTGATCCTTATATCGTTTTCAAAACCGATATTATTGTCAAGGAGCAGTGGGTATCTGAAGCACAGAAGAATATCATGAGGTTCTTCGTGAAGCAGCATGACAAGACAACAATACTTTTCCCGTACAACTTTGAGTAAGTGTTAATAATAATGTAGTCTACACATTTTATGTAATATCAATACAACTTATATGCATGTACGTGTGTGTATAAACCAATGCAGGTTTCACTGGATACTCATTGTCATTGAGTTAAACTCAAGTCGGTTAGTAATCTTGGACTCGTTGAGAAAAGAGCGGGCACTATACCAAGATATGATAGACATTATCCAGGGGTAATTTCGATCTCTCGCGCACAACTATTATTGAATAGACTTTGTCATAATTTATTAACGATCGTATATTATTGGTCGCACAGGGTTTGGAAAGAGTTTATTCGGCAACACCGCAAGGATTGCAAGACACCACTTAATGTAGTTAAAATACTAGTAAGTTGTACTATATATACTTCTCCACGTGTTTAATTACTATATCGTACTTCAATTTATATGTGAGATGATGAGAATAATCTTCGTCTCGTATAGTGGTGTTTGCGGCAGCAACCAGGTAATAACTTGTGTGGATACTATGTTTGTGAATTTATCACTACGCACATAAGAAGAACTCCTGAAGATGTCCTCCGAGTACGTATATATCAATTTTTTATTTATTTTTAAATGAATATATATATATATATATATATATATATATATATATATATATATATATATATATATATATATATATATTAATACTTTTCCTTTTATTTCAAATGCAAGACTGAATGGTTGAAACAAAGGGTCATGCAAAAATACCATCTGAAAGCAGTTCAAGAGTCAATAGCAGGATTTCTTCTAGAAAAAGTGTTAAATCCCAACGGCGAGTTCTACTTTGATCATAAGGAATAAATGATGTAAATTAAATGTTTATTGATATCATTATTTTCGAGAACAAGATTATGAAAGTGTTGTATATATACATATATATCTATAATATATATAGTTTCATACTTTATTTGAATATAATAATGCTCGAGATGAGAATTATATATAATTATATGCGTGCGTGTATTTATATTAGCAGCGTAGAATACGTACATAAAAACATATTATATATTAAACAAATATGTGTAACTGAACTGAAAACAAATTAAACAAAAAAAAAGAAAAAGAAAAGGAACCTTTAGTCCTGGTTAGGGTTACCAACCGGGACTAAAGGGTGTGGCCACGTTTGCTCGGCTGGAGGGCCTTTAGTCCCGGTTAGTAAGGTCCCTCTTTAGTCCTGGCTCAATGACCCGGGACTAAAGGTTCCACCTTTAGTTCTGGGATCGTTGTCCCAGCGCGGTAACCGGGACTAAAGGCCGTTACCGCACAGGACAACAAGGCCATCCTGTAGTAGTGCAACAGCCAAATCCATAGATGCAAACGCAATCCATGCTTAGATCCAGAGTCTATGTTGAGTGCGCGTGAGGACGGCGAGGACTTCGATTGTGGAGCTTTCACGCTATCAAAGGGACAGACTCACTAATTATCTCTTCCGTGGCATTTGATGGAAGGAGAAGAGGCGGGAATCGCCTGCCGACCAGCGCACGATTCAAAGGCTCGCTCGAAGTGAGGGGCTCTTTTTCATCCGCGCCAAGGTGTCAGTGATCAGGTCGGATGCGTATACGCGTTTCATTTTTTTCTCTTCTTTCTTTCTTCTATTTCTTTTTTCATTTTCTTTTATATTGTCTTTTATTTATATTTTTATTTTAATTTAGTTTTTCTTTATTTATTTTTCTTTACTCTAATTAACTATTTTCTTTGTTTTGTTTTTATTTTGATATTAAATTTTTTCGTTTACCTTTATTTTCTTATATTTTTCTTTATCTTTTATTTTTATGTTTTCTATAGATTTTCTTATTTAAATATATTTTATATTTTCATTTATCATATTCATGTTTTATTTTTAAAATTTATTGTATTTCATGGAATGCATATGATGTTCAAATATTAGATATGTGATTTTATGATGTACTTTTGTTTATTTACAATATTTTTTTCTTTTCTTCTACTCTTTCTTCTTTCTCTTTTCTTTCCTGTTTTTCTAAGATTATCTTATTTTCAATTTTACTCTAATTAATTTATTTTGTCTTTTTTCATGTTTTTCTTGTTTATTTTCCATATTCCATGCGATAAATATGTTGTTCGTGTATGTTTATTTTTTGAACTCAATGATGGTCATATTTTTTGCTTTCTTCTAGTTCTTTTCCCTTTCAATATTCTTTGGGTTTTTATTTCATTTCCTTCATCCTTTTTGTTTTCCTTTAGTTATTTTTATTTAACAGGAATTTAATCCTTTATCTTCTCTTTTTTTCTTGTTTCTTTTTCCTATCAGCTAGTTTTTACTTTTTTAATTCCTATATATATATATATATATACATGGGATATATACGATGTTTGATGCTCGTGTATTATACATGTAATGTTCTATGAAATGTTTTTAATGTTGTCATAGTATAAGTGAGATTTTCCATGATTATCTTAGAGTGTTCACATAGTACTTGTGAGATGATGTTCTGTGATATGTTTGGTGATTGTTCAAGTAATATCTACAAGATGTTCTTTTTTCCTTTCCACTATTATATGTATTTTCTTATTTTTGTTTTTCTAGATGTCTTGTTGTGATGTCCACGTAGTATATATATGGTGTTCTATAATGTATTTTGTGATGTTCGCTTAGTATAAATTTGATGTTCCACGATTATCTTTGAGTATTCATATAGTTCCCGTGAGATGTTCTTTGTATATTTTAGGTTGTTCTAACAATATCCATGCGATTTTCTTTGTGCTTTTTTTTCCATTTTTTGTACGTTGTTTAGTATTATGTTTTAATTTATTTATCCTTCAACTTATTGACATTTGATTATTGCTATTTTTATGTTGTTCTGTATTATATTTTGCCTTCCACTTATTTACATTTGATTATTGTTTCCTTTTTATTTCATTATTTCTTTCGTGTTTTAATTTTATTTCCAGTCTTACATGGCTTTTTTCTTATTTGTTTTCTCTATTACGTATATTTTTCATATTTTGATATGTCTCATAGTATGTTTTTGGCAATATTTTTAATCATACTTAAATGATTTCATAAATTTAGTAATAAAAATATTATATTTATAACACAAAACATCTTGTGGTGTAGTGGTAGGAGAATAACATTCTTAAGCTATAGGTCGTGTCTTCAATTCTTCCACGCACGCTACTTTTGCTCATATTTTCTAGTGGGCCATTGGCAAACGCGGGAAGCGAGTAAGCCGCGCAGAATGGGACCACCTGGTCGGTGCGAAGCACGATCCGAGAAGAGGTGGGACCACTGCTAGTAGCTAGCCAAGCCAACCATGGCCTAAAATTTGCGATCATGTCGGCGTTTGATGACCATCAACACGTCATGGGTTTACCTGGGACAATGTTTGGTTCACTTCAGCGTACGTAGAACTCGATGATGAAGAGTCCTAGTCAGGTACGACAGAAGAGTTCTAGCTCTATTACAGAAGCTAACTTTCCTAGAATCTGACTAGGTCCTGCTTAGCTTGGAGTACATGCCATGCCTTGTCTCATGCCTTCAAGTTGACCGTGAGCTAGCCCAAATCCATATCAAGTACTTAACCCGGTAAGGGAACCCTTAGGATCCTGGTCCGTCACCCCATCTATCGGGTTTGCTACTAGCTGCTACTCTCTTATTTCCCAACTATTCTTTTTTATAGATTCGAGTGATCCCCATTCCCATTCATAGAACGGAAATACAAGCATCATTAAAATGTTTAAGGAGCAAGAAAAAACATGAGACAGAACTAGGAGATCCGCTTGACCTCTAGCACAAGAGGGGAACTAACTAACCCATAGACTGTGCTTAACCTCCAGTGCAAGAGGATACTTAACTAGGGAGATAAAAGTTGCATCACCAAGCCTTTACCACTAACTAGCATTACTCCAGACGACAGTTTTAGATACCATACAAAATGAGCAAAACATAACAGACACCATTCTAAGACCATTGAACCAATAGAGAGAAGTTTAGACTCATCCATCTCCACAGACTCCATCACCATGATGCCCACCTTACTTCTTGTGTTAATCACCATCTTGAATCTCTTGTAGTTCTTTACCTTTGCCCGACAGCTTGATCTTCTTAGAAGTTAAGATATCCATCGCCACCTTCAGCATGACGTTGAAGTAACACCCTAGGTGTTTGTCACCAGTTAAGCAGTAGGTTTGAGCTCCAACATGACAAGTTCAGTGGTAATCAAGAGCTCTAGTTCAAATTTGTATATGGTGACAAAGGTGTTGGAATCAACTCTCTAAGAATGAGCCCCAACTTAAACTTGGACAACACACCTTTGATTCTATGTTGACCCTTTTCAGAGGTATGCTTGAGTAATGTGGAAGGTGCCCCTTTTCATGTGCCTCACATCTATTTCCATCTATATTGACTATTAGAAAAGTTTCATGAAGTTTGGAATCAAGAAGTCACATGAAATGATGAGTTATAATCTTTCTTGAATTGCTTCATCAGGTGAATAGGAACATGGGATGTCGACCAAACCTTGCAACCTTGCTCAAAGAACTCTAATTCAACTCATGAACAAAAGTCATGAAGGGTTCGTTTTGAACAAATGTCAAGAAAATGCTTCTAAGTGTGGGAATGGCTAAAATTATCTTTCTCATGATATGGTTTTGACCTGTGTTGACCAACTGTTTGGAGTGCTTGCATGGAGTGGGACCTTAAATAAAAGTTGAAGTTTGAATGGAGTACAACAAACTTTATTTTTGGACCAAGCCCTGATTCAACACCAAAGTGGCTCAAACAGTGGCCTCAAGTTTTGATACAGTGCTGTTTTGGTCTCCAGGATTTTTCTGTCCCTGACCGACAACAGCGAGTTGACATGTTTGTGAATTTTTATCTTCCAAATTCATATGGTAACTCGACTGGATTCCTTAATATGAGTTCAAGTACACTTTGTGCTAGAAACAATGAAGCAAGTCTCATCAAGTTTGGAGTTCATTTGGATCTTCGAAGTTAGTTTCAAAATCAGCAAAGACTAACTATTTTTAGGAGTTAACTGTATCTCAGTTTTAGCTTCATGTACCCCACTTTGGAGAATTGTATCTTTCTAACCAAGATGAACTAGTCCATGATCCTTTAACCAAAGTTGAAGAGCAAAATGTGCACAACAAACTTTGTTTAAGGGTCATGAGCTAGTTTGGTCCCTAACTTAGTCAAACTGAGGACTCAAAACTGAACCCGGTGCTGTTTTGGATCTCAAAAATTTGGCTGTCTGGAATTTCAGTGGTAATGATGATTGGCATCTTGCATTCTCAGATTTTTGTTAAGCAACTCAAGTTGAGCCAAATATAAAAGTTGGAGTTTACATCTTGAAGAAGGACATACAAAAGGTTGGGATCGTTTGACCATGTTTGGACCAAGTAATTGGAGCACAAGCAGAGCGAAGCTTAACCCTTGATTAGTCGCTAACACTATCAACTTCAGGCTTAATTAACCACTAATGGAGAGCTCTAACGGCCAAACATCCTTAATGAGTTTTGTAGATCATCAGGTGGGCTTAAACTTTGCTTTTGGGCCCAAGGTCCAAATCGGCCTGTATCTAGCCCAATTCGGCTCCCCACCTTACTCACTTCACCACACGCCATGTACTCGACGCAATGTCGACATGGCCATCGTGCATGGACGTCGCACGCCCGCATCTCTGCCGATGTTGTCGCCTCGATATGGAGCGTCTGAGCCCTCTCTCGGCCTCTCTCACTCGCTCTCTCCTTCCCTAGCGTTCGCCCACGCTCTCCCTCATCCTCGGTGCCGCGTGTGTGCGTAGAGCGTAGACGCCGCCATGGCCGCCGGTCGAGCACCATAGCCACCATCCTAGCTCATCCTCTGAGCCTCCTCCATCCTAGCCTGTCTCACCCTCAACCTCCCCGCTCTGCGATGCCTCCTCTGTGCCACCTTCCCGTTCGCACAGCCACCTACAACTTGCTGCCGCCGGAGCGCTGACCATCACTGCCGCCTACTACCATTGCTGCACCACCTAGGGCCACCTCAGGCTAGGCCAAGGCCACCAATGGGTGCGCGCCGGTCCCCTGATGCTCCACCACCACTCCTCGCCCGACGGCATGGCCTCCTTCGGCCTTAATCGGCGAGCTCCCGCGCATCCTCTGCTCCAAGTCGCGTGAAGGACCTCGCGCAAGAATTCAACAAAAGGAAAGGGCCTAACTGCATAGCTGTTGACTCATATGAACAGTGCCTAGAAGGACCTTTTTGCTGAAATCTATTTTCGTGAAAGTTCAGGGTCCTCGGTGCAAATGTGTTTTCCTTTATTGCATTTATTTGGTTGAAACTTTGAAAAATCATAATAAATCATAGAAAAGTCGTAAAATAGCAAATGAAGACTTTTTGGAATACTTGAGAGTATATATATGTAGTGGAGTCATAATAGAACATGTGTTAGTAGAAAGTTTTTGATTTTTTTATTTATTCTTATAAAGTGCTTTTATAAATCCTTTTAAGTTTGTCAGATGCATATCTCGAGGTAGGAATGTCCTAAAAATGTGATTCTAGTTTTGTGAGTCTTGTTTTGGCATATGATGGCTAATAAAAATTTTCAACATATTGTTTGATCACTATTTTTATGATGTTTTGATTTAATCATGATTAATCGTCAATTCTAGCTTGCTTTGCTTGCTATCGTCATATCTACTGTTGTGCTGGTCCAAATGACCTAAATATTTTATCCTAGTATACTTATGGCATGTGTGAGCTTTGGTTCAAATTCCATAATTTTTGGTGCATTTATGGCTGAGTTATGAATTTAACTTGATTAATGCTTGATAAACGGTTTGAAATGGTTTATAAATAATTTATATATGCAAAAATGTGAAATGTGATTCCTTTGCCCTTGCATGGTGATATTGTGACCTAGGAAACCATAATATGGCTATGTATTTATAGAAAATGATGATCTTTAGATTTATCTTGCTTTTACATGTTTTCTTGCAATAGCAATGTCCTTTTCATAGTAATTAAATTATAAAACCTGAGCATGTGAAATTCATGCAGTAGCCATGTTTTGATGACATATACCACTCATAAAAATCTTAGCCCCAAAATAGTTGTTCTCATACATCACTAAAATTTATATGAATGTTTATTAGGAGAAAGGATTAATAAAAACATAATTGTAGATAAAGCTTGTAATTGTATTTGGTGATGCTTTGAGTGATTAGTGTGCAATAAAGTGTTGCTAAGTATGTTAGTGGTGGTTGAAGTTCTTGAATGGCTCATGTGTGTATGCTCTTTGTTAGCAAAACAAGTGAAACATCAAATTGTTATATTCTGAAATGGCTGCATGTGCATTTTCTATTCTAATGATAACTTCATGATGCAAATGATGTTTTCTATGAATATGTTGAATACCAAAGTTGTAGATAAGTTCCTCATATTTCTTTTCCTAAAATTTCATGATTTTAGGCCTGCTGGTTTAGGAGTTATAGCTTTTACAAGTTTGTTGTTAGCTTTTGCATGTGCTCTGAATAGATCTGAATGATTGTATTGTTTGGATTATTTAAACATGAAATCATGTATTGATGATAATAAGAAAGTTATAGATAACTTAATAATCTTTCTAAAAAGTTTAGAATCATATTTGTTGGATGATTAGAACTCCAGTTATGCATTTCTGAAGTTACTATCAGTTTTCTGTCCTTAGTTGTATAAGCTCTGTTTCATGATATATTTTGACCTTGGTATTTGTTGAATCAGCTTTTGGTGTTAATAACAAAGTTTTATATAATTTCATTAGGTTTCCAGAAAGTCTAGGATCACCCTTGTTGGAGGCTTATAACTCTAGTTATGGTTAAATTGAGTGGCTGTTATGTTGTTGTCCAGATTTTGTGCATATACTTGGAGTTGATTACTTATGCTTGATCTTGATTGTATGATTACTAGGATTAGCTTGTGCTAGATGATTCCTTAAAGTAGCTTAATTTAAGTGCCTCATTGGTGAATGTTTGGTGTTATTTTCTTCCTACCTTACCATGATAGGCCTGTGCAATAATTTGAGTGCCTCATTGGTCAATTTGATGTTACCTTGTTCTTGCCTTTGTATGCCTGTTGCAATGCATCATGAGTTGTTTTCTATGCATTCATACATCTGCATTTTTCATCTCATCTAGGTACGCTAGATGCACTATGTAAAGGACGTGATGTTGGAGCCGAACCCAAAGATGAAGTTTGGTGAATCCATCTAGAAGACGGAAGGACTAAGCAAGTGCCGAGATGGGAGATGCTCGCCAAGCGAGTGTCATCTAACAAACACTGACCTAGTGTTGGATCCCAGGCAAGTCCCGGAGTATTCTACGCCTCCTATGTTTTATAAATATCAACTTGAGTCCTTCTATGTTTGATGCATTAGGTTATAAGAGTTGATTGGAACCACTTGATGCATATAACTTCCTTGTCTAGAGATATACCTTGACCCTATGTTGGTTCAGGATCGAATATATGCTTAGCAATGCTTAGACCGGTAGAAGTCGGGTGATTTCCTATCACTGGCGAAATGTAGGTGGATACCAAAGCACGGTTGACTATATTGCTATCATGGAAAATAACCATGTGATGATGAATAAACAGAGATCGGACAGGATCTGGTGATTGAGAGGCAATAGGACATGGGGGTCCTGTGTGCATGTTATATCCCATCTGTGTCGTTTAAGGACCGTACCATTGTTGGCGAATATGTCGAGACTGAACGCATGCCTCTCACTTAGCTTGCCGGATAACTCATTCCGACTGCGAAGCCGAGTAGTTCAACTCAGGCGGGGCCCCGTTCTGTAAAAGTGCGCACTCTGGATGGTAGTAAGGATGTGTGGGGAGCCAAACATGAGCCCAAGGTTAGGGTAGTCCTGATCGTCCTGGCAGCTGGTTGCCCCTGATTGTGTGGCGCTGATCGAACCCACGAATTGGACCTGAGTTGTACCAAAGGTGACCTAAGACTACCTTGGCGTAGGTATGTCTGGGTTTGTGTGAGGAATAACTCTCCAGCTGGTTGGAATCGATTTGAATCGCCGTCTCTCCCGAATAGTGAGAAACTCTGACTCACACCAACATCATAGTAACTAGAATATGGAATATGATGGTTATGATGAATATGGAAATGTTACACCGGCTATGGTTACTATTGTTATGCTACTAAATGATATACCACATGTTTGGCACAAGTTAGATGCTAATCTAGAGATGAATAGCTATAATTAACTTGATGACCGAATTATAAAATGTATAGTTGAATTAGTGGCTTTTTATGTAAAATATTGTCAAGCTAGCTCCACTTATAAAGCCTTGCATAATCCTTGGTGTCACTTTATTTCTGGTTTATGACGGGTAAGTCTAGTTGAGTATATTCGAATACTCAGGGTTTATTCCACCATGTTGCAGGTGAATTTTTTGGCCTGAGGAAGATGGTGGCTAACCACTGGTGGGCTCGGTGACTCTATATTTATTTCTCATCTATATGCTTTTGTCAGAGGAGGTCACTTATGCTAGCAATGTATTTGGAACTTATATTAATGTAATTATTTGGAAGCTATGTTATTTTTCTTTAACCAGTTTTGAAACCCAAACTTGTACTATTATTTGTGAACCCATTTGTAATATTATTTCCGCTGCAACTCTATGTATAAGATGTGTATTTGCTTAATCATGCGATCTTGGTTGTGACGTTAATTTACCGAGGTCCTTCGTGACACTCGGCGGACTACCGGGTTTATATAAGTGAAAGTATGCGCGTGTCAACATGTTTAACGGGGACCGCCGTACTTGATCTTGTATAAATTGGGCAGTTCTATCATAGTTGACACCCTCTTCCAGAGCGTCCTTGTCCAATTCTGGATACAATCCTGCCCAAAATTTCATTAGAGCCTCTGCATGGCAGATGATTTCTAGCGGGTTTTTGATAATCTTTTTGTCAAAACAAGCTTTATTCCTCGCCTTCCAAATCGCCCAGCAAATTGCTGCTATGCCCAGAACATGAAACCTTCTACCTTGAGGCAGCCATTTTTCAAGCCAAGCCCAGCATTGGCTAAGATGACCTGGTATTCCTCTTAAACATGTTACCCTTAGTTAAGACCACCCCATTTGATAACAGCCACATGAAAAAATTGATCTTGGGAGGGATCTTCCCTTTCCAGATTTGCTTGAGATAAGCGCCATTGTCTCCCACAGTCAATGCATTATACATTGACTTAACCGCTTGCCTTTTTTATCCCATTTCCACATCATTTTATCAAGGGTTTCAGACAGTTGAAACATTTCCACTAAAGACCAAATTTTGGTCCAAATATCTCTACATTGGCAACCATCTACGAAAGGAAAGCTGCACTCCCCCATTTTTGACACTGTCAACAGTGACTTCCCTCTACTCACACAAAATGTAGAGTTCAGGGATGAGAGAGCACAAGGGTCTATTAAATAGCCAACTATCTTCCCAAAATCTCGTTTTCTTGCCATTTTCAATTTTAACAGTTCTCCCTCTCAGGTAGATATCCTTAACTTTTTGCAGATCATACCATCACTACAAGAAATGTTTCATCTTTTGACATTTGACATTGGTCATAAAACATGAAAAATAAGCCATAGGTTGTCATTTGTGACACTGAATTGACAAAAAATGGAATGTCAAAAGATAACGTCTTTAATGACAACTTGTGACGTTTAGATGTTAAAGTCATAACATTATGACTTTGATTTCGATTGTCATAAACATTTATGGCATATGTTTTAATGTCAAAGGTTTCTTGGACCTAAAGCCCATAACAAAATTGAATTCAGCCTGTTTGAGCCCACATAGTAGACAGGCTTATAACGGGCTATGCCCATTGTTGTAGTTCATTTTTGGCCTAGCCCATTTCATCGGATGTATTGATTCTGGTCCAACCCAACCAACTTAGGATAAGCCCACGAAAGTTTTTTGGGCGAGCCCATGCAAATTTTAGTACACACATTCCAGAAAATAAATATTCAAAACAAAAAATTCCAAATTTATGTTTAACAAATGCTGCCCAGCCATTTAAATAAACAAATAGGCATGTTGCCCAGCCAAAACACAAGTCACAATTTGACAACCAAGCACGTACATATATCTATAAAATATAAATACATTAGCCGATGCATTAATTTGCATTATGACATCAACTAAATAACTGATGCATGCAGCACACCATAAGCTCCAAATATTCGCATTGTCAAGTATCAGCTCGCTCTGTAATGCTTCACTGCAGCAGCCCCAACCAGATGTCAGCTCGCAGATGGGCTGTTGCAGGACAGCTGCAGCACAACAGCGCCGTGCAGTAGAAGCGAGTAGGCTATCTGCACCAAATGGGACAGAATAGCATTAGCATGAGTGATCCAAATGTAGAGAAACATGCTGAACACAAAGAATTGTTCTCTATGCAACATGACAAGTTAATTATCCAGTATATAAAATGCTAGTTTAGATGGAAGCATTTAACATGCTAGTTAGCTACTGCCAGTCTGCCACCACATCCCACACACGCATTAACCAAGAAAGATTATTAGACTACTCATGATTGATTCAGATGAACTTGCAACAATGAATAACTAGAAGCACATGCATCCAAAACACAGTAGCAACTGGAATTAACAGCCATCGTCCAGCAGGTCACCATGGTCGACTGCATCAAAACAAACACATACAACCAGCACTTGTTGGGATACATAACATGGGATGACAAGAGTTTAGGACTATAGTCCAGCAGAATCGAAGAAGTGTCCAAGACATTTTACTGCAATAGAGCACTATTCCTAAGTAGCATAGAAAAAGGCACGTCTACCGTACACTAAGAAAAACACTAAAGACAGCTATGATACAAATCAGAGAGCACCCTATTGAAGTCAAATGTTGAGAGAATCACACTTTGAGGTGCTACGCCAATTAGCGATTTCACAAAAAAACATCCAAATTATTGCTAAGAAATAAGGGATTTCAGCAGGATAGGCATGTAGACCAATGTTTTCAGATCGTATTATTGAGGCTAGTCGTATGACCACCGATCAGACGACTAATCGCAATTAGTCGTCGATAAGGGTCGATTAGTCGGTCCTAATCGGTCTAATCGGCTAGTCGGACATTTAGTCGTCCTTGTGCCTAGATGGCCTGATCGACCATGTATATACTATATATATGATGTAAATATATGTAAACATGTCCATAATAAATAGGTAAATGTTAGAGGCAAGCAACCAAGAACAGTTTGGCATGTAATCATGTTTGCAATGAATCATTATCATGGTGATTTGGCCACTTACCTGTAACTGCTGCCTGATGGTGAGTGCTGACTGCTGACTTGTGGCTGAATCTGAAATTACAAAGAAAGAAGATAATCAGTTAAATAGGCAAAATAGCAGAAAAACAAAACTATAAAGACTAAAGAAAATGTAAAGAGTAGTAGACAGTAGAGCATGGCAAAACAACTTAACCAAGTACACAAATTTAACAAATAAGAACTAACAGCAGTTTAGCACAGTGCACACTGTGCACAGCAGTACACAACATAAGTAAACTAAGAAACTTAAACAAGTTCTTAAGTCTGAAATGGAAATAGTTCTAAACATCTAGTCCACTGATCCATAGAACCAGCAATTCAGCCATCTAGAGAAGTAAATCTGCGTCCACATGGAAGTCTTTGTTTCCATCATTTGTTGCAGGTCCGCCTGAGTCTTCCTCCCCTCCTTGGAAATAGTTCTAAACAATTCGTTTTGCTAAACTCTGTAGCTCGAATGCAAGGCCACCAAAAGCATCCCACCATAGAACTATAGTTGTAGATTACAAGCAAAACAATAATATAATCAGTAGTTCATCACATAGAGAATTATAGCTTAATTAAAAGAAACTGCTGACTGCTGAACTGCTCATTACTTACTAGGAGTTTTGCTATTTCTCTCTAATATTGCTAATCTCTTTGAGAAACATTCACCCTCAGTCCTGTCATAATCATCAGCTTGCTTGCTTATTTTCCTCGCTTCACTCTCATCAGGCACCATCTTCCATATAATGTCATTAAACATGCACCTTAGCCTTGTAGCTTGTCTCCTATCCTTTTCCTTTATGGCAAAGTACTTTCCAGGATTCAAGAAGAGGGCTGCTCCATATAGTTTTTGCTCCATCTGGTTCTCCCATCTCTTGTCATAGTATTCCATTATATCATTCAGTAATGATGATTTGTCTCGCAAAGTTTCCTTGATGGTCTTCTTTGCAACATCCATTGCTGCCATTATCTCAGGAGCTGCTGGTGTTTCATCACCATCTGCTATCCTCATAGCAATGAGAAGGGGTTGTGTTGCTTTTATACAGTACTCCACTTTTGTCCAAAATGGTATGGAAAGGATTGTGTTCTCAGCCTGCCACCCTTCAGCACTTTTTGACAAGCTGTTGGAATGCCATTCCTCACTCACAAACAAACTCCTCAGCCCCTGTTTGTTCTTATGCATGCTTGCTAATGTGAGATAGGAAGTAGCAAAGCGAGTAACAGCAGGCCTCACAAGATCACCACCAATCTTCTCTCGCATAAGATCTAGAATTCTCCCATGCTTGTAGAGAAACCTACACACCTTCTTAGCAGAATTAATGCAAGAGCTAAACTCAGGTATCTTCCCAATGTCCTCCATCATCAAATCCAAACAGTGGGCTGCACTTGGTGTCCAAAACAAAGTTGGGATCCTCTCCATAAGAATTCTTCCAGCAGCCTTGTAGTTTGATCCATTATCTGTGACAATTTGCACCACATACTCCTTCCCAACCTTGTCAATTTGTTTCTCTAACAAGTCTGCTAACACTATCTCACTTGAAGCGCCAACTGAACCTAAGAAGAATGTTCCAACTGGGCTATTCACAAGAAAGTTGATGAGATGGCGGTGGCTAGTGTCAGTCCATCCATCTGACATGATTGTGCAGCCATATTCCTTCCAAGCGTCCTCATGCTTCTTTCTCAACTCCTCTGTCTTGTTCACTGCCCTATCAAGTAGTGGATTCCTAATCTCATGGTATGAACGTGAGCGATACCCAGGACCACATTGCCCAATGGACTCAAGCATAATCTCCTAGCTTCTTGAGTTAATAGCATTCAATGGTATTCCATTCTCATAAAAAATCAGCCACATGGTCATCTACAATTTGCTTTGCTTCCTTGCTCTTTGTGGAGTACTCAAGAGTGGGCTATGACATCTTGGACTTGTGCTTTTCTGCAACCACTTCTTCTAGACTCTTGCAAAGCAAAGAACTCACTGACTTGGAATGCTTCTGTGTTTGAGGTTTTGGTGGAGCAAAGATGATATGATCGCATCCTTCGATCGGTCATAGACCGCATAGTGGTATGTCAGCTCCTCGTGGATTCGGTCTTAGATCAATCTAGAGCGAGCGACGAAATTCTTGTACTCCAAGATCACAAAGCCACTACAACCAAGTGACCTACTCGGCCACATCATTCAAGGTGGCCAGATTCTGATCTAGAGATCACGGCTGCTCTAGAGGGGCGCACAGCATGGCGTCGACCACTTCCCGCTACTGGCCTATGTTTGACCAACTACAAGGCCCCGATGGAGGACCCACCAAAGCCCTATCCCTTTGGGTTGGAGGGTGCGGGATCTACGTACCAGAACGCTATCCACCACCTCTTTATCGATCACATCAAGCACGACCACATCACCGACCTCTACATGATCGACCCGACTGACTCCGGTTAGCCCACGCCCGTGGTCAACATGGTGGCTGTTCACCAGCTCTCGGATGATCCCTCTCTTCTGACCAAATCTCTCCACAACATTCTTAACGAGAGCCCCGATGATTATTCCAAGGGCTCAACCAAGACTGTATCAAGCTACCCTACTTTCCCTCGGGGGTTTGGGGCATGATTTTCCATGCCAGCCATGACAGCGTCACCAAGGATGGCAAAATAGCTGAAGAGCGCAAAGCTCATCTAGCGAAGAACGCTGATCGCCAACGTCGCTGAGATGCAGAAGCACCCTAAGGGGCCAACGAGGATGGTCGCGGCCCATCCCTCCATCAGCATAATCTGGAGGAGGCATTTGACATGGTGGGTGACCAGCCAGTCTACTAGACTACAAGCGCCATTCTAGCCATCGTTTTCAATGAGCTCAACAAACTCCCGCACACTCCAGAGGTCAAGAAGGTTTGAGCACATATCATAGCAGCGCAAGTCCAAGTCAACGAATTTTAGAATGACACCCCATCTTATTCCACCACATCAGCTCATAGCCGCCGCTCCCGCCTCGATGGAGGAGGCCATCATCATGATGCTGAGGGCCCCCGACCTTAGGCTGGAGGTCCCTACCTCTATAGAGGATCCAAAGGCAACTATGAAGCTCATTCATGCCACGACGGCCACCCACCACACCCCTAGGGAGGTTGGGGAAGCAACTGCAAACAGGAGGCCAATCAACCCCTCCCTCGCAAACATTGTGACCACATCAAAACCGGCATAGATGTCCGTGGCCGCATCAAAAATAGTAGGTCCACATGCTACAAAGCAGAGATAGAGCATCGCGGCAATTCGACGCTGAACATGTGGGATTTGCTACCCGTCAAGCGCCACTTCCTATCGGCACATCAGGACTTTGCCCCTTCACGAAAAGGCTCTGAGCCATCCGATGGCCTATGGGTTTCAAGGTTCTTGGTGTCAACACCTATGATGGAAAGGCCAACCCTACTCAGTGGCTAACTCTATACAAGATCGCCATGAGAGCCGCAGGCAGAGATGAAGAGGTCATGGCGAACTATCTACCCATCATGCTTAACCAGTCTGCGAACAACAAGCTCCTGAGCCTATGAGAGAATTCCATCCGATCTAGAGATGACCTTAAGAAAGTCTTCACCGACAATTACATGGATATGTGCGAGCAGCCCAACACCAAGTATGACCTGGAGAAGCTTCATCAATCCTCCGAGGACTCCCTACATGACTTCATTAGGCGCTTCTTGGAGACAAGAAATTTTGTTCCCAACATCACAGATGCCAAGGCCCTCGTTGCTTTCACCAAAGGGCTTTGGCATGAGCAACTCCATGGCAAGCTATACCGCAAGAGGCCCACAACCATCGGTGAACTGATACAAATAGCAAACGGATATGCTGATGCCGAAGAAGCCGAAAGGGCTGCCCACTCCGCTCACCACCAACGCCACAACAATGAACGTCGTGAAGACAGGTGCTATGATGACCGCAACCACTGCCGTGATGACCAAGACCACCACCACGACCGTGACCGCCACCAAGATGACCGTGAGCCCCGACGTGACGACCACCCGGATAGCTCGAGAGGTAGACAAGCCACCGTCACCGGCCTAATAACTCCATCAACACCATCAATGCCCATGCCAAGCACACCTACGACACTGATTTTGGCAAGCCGCTAGATAGCTTATGCCCTATCCACAAGGATGCCAAGCACACCATGCGAGAGTGCAGAGGCCTAAAGATAGCACTCGGTGGTGAATCATCAAAAAAGCCATGGCGTGATGACGATGAGACCAAAGACGGTCAAGGTGGAGAACAAGGGCCCAACCTACCAGGACCCCACCAAGATCATCGCCACCATCTTTGGTGGGAGAGCTATCTCTAAAGACAAGCAGGAGCAGGAGCTTGTAGCCCAACGTGTCATGTTGGTCACTACATATGATGTCCCCATCGCTAATCCCAAGTACCTCAATAGGTCAAAGCACCCGATCACCTTCTCTAGGGCCGACCAGTGGTTGGATATCCCATACCCAGGGCATTTCCCAATCATCCTAGATCCCATCATCAAGGATGTGCGCTTCCAGAAGGTCCTCATCGATGGTGGGAGCGCCCTCAACATCCTATTCGCTGGGTCCTTAGAGGAGCTAAGGATCAAGAAAGAAGACCTTACCCCCAAGGACTCTCCGTTCTAGGGGGATCATTCCCGGAAAAGCATCCCTACCTCTAGGATAGATTACACTATCGGTACAATTCGGCACCACCAAGCACTTCTGCGTTGACTACGTCAACTTCCTGCTTGCCGACTTCAACACCGCATACCATGCCATCCTTGGCCGACCAGCTCTCGCTAGGTTTATGGCCATGCCACACTACACGTACCTAGTGTTGAAGATGCCAACAGAGTAGGGGGTCCTCTCCCTATGCGCCAACCTCGACGTCGCCTACTCCTGCAAGAAGGAAAGCTTCGCGCTCACCAAGGCTACTGACATCTCCATTCGCATGCAGGACCGCCTCACGTCTTCGTAGCAGATTTCTCGCAAGACCTAGAGATCCCAACCATGGAGGCCGCCCGAGCATCAACCAAGTCCAAGGAGGTGAAGGAAGTGGTCCTCGTCCCTGGCGACCAGTCTAAGACTGCTTGGATTGGGGCCGACCTTGATCCCAAATAGGAAGATGCGCTCATCAACTTCCTAAGGGAGCATGTTGATGTGTTCGCATGGAAATCGACGGACATGCCCGGTGTGCCTTGGGAGCTGATCGAGCACTCCTTAAATGTCTCAGCGACCGCCAAGCCGATCAAGCAAAAGCTTCGATGATTCGAGCAAGACAAAAAGGAGGCCATTGGGGTAGAAATAACCTAGCTCTTAGCTAGTGGTTTTATCAAAGAGGTGTATCATCCAGAGTGGTTAGCCAACCCAGTTCTTGTAAGAAAAAAGAATAAAGAATGGAGAATGTGTGTTGATTAAACCGATCTCCACAAACACTACCCTAAAGACCCCTTCAGCTTACCTCACATTGGTGAGGTCATAAATTCTATAGCCATTTGCGAGCTCTTGTGCTTTTTAGATTGCTACTCTGGTTATCACCAGATCACACTGAAGGAAGAAGACCAAATCAAGACGTCGTTCATTACGCCCTTCGGTGCCTACTGCTATGCGACCATGTCCTTCGAGCTCAAGAACGCAAGTGCGACTTATCAAAGAGCCATCTAGTGCTGGCTCAAGGACCAGATCAGGATGAACATTGAGGTTTACGTCGATGACATGGTGGTTAAGTTTAAGACTGCTAAGACCCTCATCGTCCACCTCACCAAAGTTTTCAAAGCCCTAAAAGTGTACCGATGGAAGCGGAATCCCACTAAGTGCATTTTCGGTGTTCCATCCGGTATCCTACTAGGCAACATTGTCAGTCACCGCAGCATCGAAGCAAACCCAGAGAAGATAGCGGCGGTGACCAACATGAAGCCACCAACCCGTGTCAAGGACGTCCAGAAGCTAATGGGGTGCATGACAGCTTTAAGTCATTTCATATCCCGTTTAGGCAAAAGGGACTCCCCTTCTTCAAGCTACTCAAGGCTCAAGAGAAATTTGTCTGGACGATGGACGCTGACAAGGCATTCGCTGAGCTCAAGTGGTTCCTCACCACACCTCCGATCATGACTGCCCCCTAAAAGGATGAAACCCTGCTAATCTACATCATAGCAACCAATAGGGTAGTCAGCACTGCCATCATTGTTGAATGAGAAGAGGTCGGACATGCATACAAAGTCTAGCGCCCAGTCTACTACATCAATGAGGTCCTAAACGAGTCTAAGACTCACTACCCCCAGGTCTAGAAGCTACTATACACCATCCTAATCACATCCTGTAAGCTCCATCACTACTTTGATGCCTACCACATAGCTATAGTCATTGAGTACCCACTCGGCGACATCCTTCGCAACAAGGAAAGCGGCCGCATCATTAAATGGGCGATCAAGCTCGGCACCTATACCATCGAATTTAGGCCTTGCCACACGATCAAGTCACTAGCGCTCGCTGACTTCATCGCTAAGTGGACGGATATGCAGTCTCTTGTCCCAGTCAACCACCCTGAGTGTTGGACCATGTACTTCGATAGGTCTCTCAACCTCGATGGCGCTGGGGCAGGTGTATATTTCATCTCGCCTTCAAGGGATAAGCTTCGCTATGTCCTTCGCCTACACTTCTGAGCGTCCAATAATACCACTGAATACGAGGCGACATTTCATGGTCTCTGTATAGCTATCGAGCTCGGTGTTAAATGCCTCTAGGTGTATGGCGACTCTGCACTCATGATCAATCAGCTCAACAAGGATTGGAATTGCACCAATGAGAAGATGAACGCTTACTGCACTGCGATAAGAAAGTTAGAAGACAAGTTCTATGGCATCGAGTACCACCATGTGGTCTGGGCTTACAACCAAGTAGCTGATGAGCTATCAAAGTTAGGGTCGACCCAGGACGAAGTTCTAGCCAGAGTGTTCATCTAGGACTTGGTGACACCATCCATCAAGCAAGGGCAAGAAGGTGTTGAAGAAAAGCCACCTGCCAAGCCATTAGTCGCATCGGTCCCTAGCCCGAGTAGTGATTGGAGGCAACCTTTCGTCAAATACCTCACCACTGTAGATGTCCTGGGTGACCACACAAAGAGAGAATGCCTCACTCACCATAGCAAGCATTATGTCCTAGTCGAAGGAAAGTTATATCGCAAGAACGCCAAGGGAGAGCTACTCTAGAAGTGCATTTCCATGGAAGGGGGCAAGAAGATACTCAAGGAGATCCACGCTGGCACTTGCAGCAATCACGCAGCCTCTAAAACACTGGTTGGCAAAACCTTTCAAGCTAGTTTCTATTGGCCTTCAGCGGTTACCGATGCTAAGGCATTCGTTCGTCGGTGTGAGAATTTTCAGTTTTTTGCTAAGCAAATCCACGTCCTGGCCTAGGCCTTGCAAATGATTCCTGCATCTTGGCCCTTCACATGATAGGGACTGGATATGATCGCCCATGCTAGGAGATTTCCACTGGGTCTACATCTGCATCGACAAATTCTCCAAGTCAATCAGATACAAACCCCTGGTCTAACTACAACAAAGAAGGCAGCCAAGCTACTTGATGACATCATTCACTGGTTTGGCCTACTGAACAGCATCATCAACGACTTGGGGTCCATGTTCACCGGTGCTGATTTCTAGGACTTCTACGACAAAATGTGTATCTCAGTTAAGCATGTCTCCATCGTGTACCCTAGGGCTAATGGCCAAGTTGAGCACGCCAACAGCATGATTCTCGACGCATTGAAGAAGAGGCTCTACAAGAATGAGCAGAAGCACCCCAGCAAGTGGCTCAAGGAATTGATAGCTATGGTCTAGGGACTAAGGACCTAGCCCAGTCGCAACACTGGCGTCTCCCCATACTTTATGATTTTTGGCTCCGAGGCCATTTTACCAGCCGACATCACTTTTCAAGCACCCAGAGTGGAGAACTACAACGAAGAAAACTCTAACCAAGCCTGGCTCATTGAGTTGGATGGTGTAGAGGAGGAGCGCCTAATTTCATGTGTTTGGACAGCGAAGTACCTTGATAGCATGCGAAGATACAACAACCACAACGTCAATGATCGATTCTTCATGGTTGGAGACCTAGTGCTCCGCAAGAAGCAGAAGACCGATGGGATGCACAAGCTATCTTCACCCTAGGAGGGCCCCTTCATCATCAAGGCGGTCACCTAACCAGGTTCCTATAGGCTATGCGACATGGATCAAAGAGATGTACCAAATTCTTGGCACATCGATCTTCTTAGGCATTTCTACCCTTGAAGGGTCTCCTTTCAAAGATATGTACCATTCATATTCGAGTATTCAATAATGTTTTTGTTCTACTGTTTCTCCATATTGTTATCTTTGTGCTTTTGTAGAAGAACTATCCAATTTATAAGAGCACAAGTACAATGGCAGCCCGCAAGTGGTCACACTATCATACTTGAGCCCATATAAACCCGGTAGTCCGTCGAGTATCACGAAGGGTCTCGATTAACCATCAACATACAACTAAGATCATACATGATTCAACATACATGTCACACATTACATAATGTTCATAAATACAGTTCCATACATTAGAGTACGATTAAAAGTTATTACAAACCAAGTTCAAATAAAATAGTAGTGGAAGCAAATAAGTTTGAAACCAACATCTGTCATCATTGTTGAAATACGGTGCCAGCTCATGATCATAATTTCACAAAAGCATAAGAGAGGGATTATCATGAGACGTCTTGCCCAGGGGCCTACTCCTCGTCCATAGCAGGACAGAAGCAGTTCTTACAGTAGCCATGATACATTGTATTATCTGCAACAAGTGGGAATAAAACCCTAAGTACCAGAAGGTACTCAGCTAGACTTACCGATCATAAACCAAAAATAAAGTGACTCCAAGGATCATGCAAGGCTTTATAAGTGGAGCTAGCTTGACAACAATTTGCATAAAAGCTTACCAATTCAAGTATACAATTATAATTTGGTCATCAAGTTAACTATAGCTATTCATTTCAAGATTAGCAACTAACCTATGCCAAACATGTGGTATATCATTTAGTAGCATGCAGTAGTACCCATAGCCAGTATAATAATTCATGTTCATCATAACCATCATATTCCATAATATAGTTACTACGATGTTGGGGCTAGTCAAGTTTCTCACTGTCCAGGAGAGACGGTGATTCGAATCGATTTCAACTAGCTGGGAATTTATTCCTAACACAAACCCAGGCATACCAGATCAACGGTCACCTTAGGTCACCTTTGGTACAACTCAGGTCCACATTTCACGGGTTTGATTAGCGCCAGACAATCTAGGACGACCAGTTGCCAGGACATTCAGGCCTGGCTTGCCCTTCGGCTCATGTCTATCTCCCCGCACATCCTTACTACCATCGAGAGTGTGCACTCTTATAGAACAGGGCCCAGCCAGAGTTGAGCTTCTTAGCTTCATGGTCAAAACAAGTTATCCGGCTAGCTAAGTGAGAGGCATGCGTTCAATCTCGATAGAAGTGCCAACAATGGTATGGTCCTTAACCAGCACAGATGGAATCACATGAGTCAACCTACACATAGACTCCACCCGGCCTCTAGTTACATTACCCCATGGTTTTATTCCACGATAGCAAATATAGCCAACAGTGCTTCGGTATCCACCTATATCTCACAGGTGACAGGAAATCACCCGACTTCTTCCGGTCTAAGCATGGCTAAGCATATATTCGATCCTGGACCTACATAGGGTTAAAGGTATATATCTAGAAAAGGTAGTTCTATGCATCAAGGGTTTCCAATGAACTCTTATAACCTAATGCATCAAACATAAAAGACTCAAGTGATATTTTATAAAATATGGGAGACAGAATGCTCTGGGGCTTGCCTTTGATAAAAGAAGTTGGCCTATGGTCCAGGCACTTAGGTAATTCTTCAAGAGTTTGCTCCTCTCCTTCTAGAGCTACGGCCTGAGGTGCCTCCTATTGTTCCTTCGTCTCTTCTTCAAATTCCAATAGAGTTATCCCCTCGGACGATCCTATATGCATGAGCAGGAAACAAGATATTATGGACGCATATATAATGACATGTATAATATGATATGATGTGCTGAATGCATCCTCATAAGTGTTCTCAATAGCATTGCATTAAGATGATAGCAAGTTACATTTTCTTTTACTGAGTAGGTGCATATCTCTTCTCTAGTAACTTAAACAAACACTCATGTAAATCATTTTCTGGACTACAAGACAACAGCCACTTGTTTTGACCATAATTAGAGTTGTACACATCAAAATAATATGGTTGTGGACATTACGGAAAGCTTATGAAATTGTCTACAACTTTCTTTTAATCATTTTAATGTGATTCAGTAGTTATCTAGGTCAAACAATTCAATTTTTCAGATATGTCTAGAGAGCAAGCATTTCAGATAGCAGACTTCTAACTGCCAAAATTCTTAAACCATAAGACCTTACTATGAAAATTGAACACAAGGTAGATAAGTAAGTTATCTACAACTTTTTTATTAACAAGTTTTACAGAAAAGACCATTATCATCATGAAATTATCATCACAACAGAAACTATACATGTAGCCATCTAGTTGAATTATAAAGCAATATTTAACTAGTTGCATACAACCAATTACTTCTAAGAATAACTAATAACATCAACAGATCATATGCATCACAAGCACCACAAAAAACCTCATGGTTATGCCTAACTAATTTATTTATATTCATTTATCAATTTCCTTATATAATAAGGTGATTTAAAGGATAAATATTTTCAGTGCTTAATAAATTCTAAGAACATTACAGTAGCCTACAAATGACCCTAATAGTCTACTATACAAATTTCATGCCATTTGCTTGTTTTATGCTTATTTTAGCAAAAATAGTTTAGCATAGTGAAAAGTGTCAAGCAACTGATTTCATATTTTTCTTATTTTCATCCTACCATAAGAATACTATGTAAAAATTTGCATGATCATATGTTATGTATTTTTACCCCATTTATTTTAGCTAGAAACTAGCAATTAATTAAGATTAAATAGGAAGACCATATTTCAAGTATGCTTACTGTAGGTTTAATATTTTTTTCTAGCTAGAGCATATCAACACAAGATCAGTAAAATTGGAATCATAATTTTATCACCTTCCTAGCTCAACTTATGTAATTTACAAGATAGAAACTATTTTAAAAGCACTTGTCTTGCACAATTTAATTCTACAAGAAAAATACCCTAAATAGTAGATTTCATATTTTTATCAAATATTAAACTTCAAGATGAATCCAACAAAATTTGGTTCACCTCATTTGGATACTCCTAGCTCTAGATAGAATTTTTGCAAGTTAGTAACAAAATCTGTGAAAAAATAAATAAAGAAAATCAAATTTCCACTCGGGCGCTATAGCTAGGTGCACCCAGTCCATACACCCCGCTGTGACTGACGCGTGGGTCCCACAATCAACCCAGCCCCACATGACAACAAAACTAAACAGAGGCAGCGCTTTGACCGGTGAGAACTCGGCGACGGCGAGGTCACCACCCACGTGTTCCCCACACCCTTGCGCACCCATTGGAACCCTTGGTTGGCTCGGAGGATCACCGAAGTTAGCTCACCAGCGAGCATGGCAGCTTAGTGGCAGCGCCCTATAGGGAGCCCATCGTCTCCAGCGACGGTGAGCCTAGGCGAGCACTACTACGGCACCTGGGAACCCTAGGAAGCTCTACGACATGGATTAGATCAAGGTGGGGTAGCGGCGAGGCTTGGCCGTGTGCATGGCGGCACAGCGGCACGAGCGCAATGGCGGCATGGTGGTGTTCCGCTCCGACGTGGCCGGCATTGGCCTTAGGCTCTTGCCTTGAGTTAGACCTAGCTCTAACCTAACCCTAATGAGAGGAACGCGTGAGCAAGACGGCTCGGTGGAGGATGGCCACGGTGAGCGCATGCTCGGCGGCACTCCGGAGAGGGTGCAGCAACAGTGAACTTGAACTACGGCTATACCAGGGCTTGAACGGTGGTGCTAGAGGGTCGGTAAGGTGGAGTGAGGCGTGGTAGAGCTGTGTGCGTGAGCTATCGAAGAATAGCATGGCGGCGGTGGTGCGTGAGCTCGGTGGAGGTGTGGCGGCGATGACATGTTGCTCGGCTTGCTCTAGCAGGTGGAGAGGTAGAGAGGGCGAGAGAGCGAGAGTGAGTGAGCGCGGTGGCTTCGCCTCCCTTTTCTCCACCTGCTGTCCTGACCAGCTGGGCTGATGCCGGCATGCTACTGCCATGTGGCACACGTGGCTTGGGCACGGTCGGCCATGACGGCTAGCCGATTTGAATCGGTGAAGTCGATTCAATCGAGTGAAACTGCCATATTTGCTCTCCTCTATCTCCTAATCTTTGGCAAATTTTTGAAAACTTTAGTAATACAAAGTGTAGAGCTACATGAGTATTACAAATTTGCTATAATGATCATGGCCTAATTCAAGCTAGTTTTCAAACTACAGTGCTCCAAAGTGGGGTACTCTGAAACTGTAAACCGGTTTAGGACAGCAAAATTTTCTAAGTTACAAACAGCATTGAGTTAAAAATTGTGAGATCTATTTGACCATGTTATGCAATGATTTAGCCCATGACCCTTAAATAAAGTTTGTTACCCTTGATGTGAACTACAACTTTTATTTAGGTCACACAGCCATACAAATATTCTAATTTACTGTTCAACTTTGGTCAAACTAGTATCATGAAAATGGCATTTCAAATGAAACCAACACTTTGAAGCAAATTTGGTCTATGTCATGAATATAAACATTGTTCCAATTATCATTCTAGATGTGTCTAAGGTATTTTGGTGACCTCACAACCATCTCATGCATTGGTCACATATGATCACAAGCATAATTAAGTATATGAGCAACATCCCATGTGATAAAGAGAAGGCAAATGAAATGAAACTTCATATGCTCATGCTCATGAATGCTTGGATGATGCTTGTGCTCATAAAATGCAAATGACAAATGCAATGCTTGATACTGGGGTGTTACAGCTTTTTTCTAAGTGATTCTATTTCTGCATACAACATCTTAAAGATGACATGCCAACTACGCCTATGGCAAATGCCCGAACAAACACGTTGATGCTCGGATGCCTCCAGATACGACCCTATCTCTGACTTCTCCCTACATGTGCATGAGCATCCGCCCTCTGCGTTAAGGGTGATAGACAGTGGTTCCTTAGTGATGCCCTGTTCTTCCCACACACACACGGCCCCAGTGCCCCACGTTACGGTTAACAGGCTAGCTAGGGCTGGGGACTCAGCTATACACTACTGATCGGATGGTTTATATCAAATATAAACACAAACATACCATAACAAGAAGTGTTCAACAAAAGTTGCTAAGCACTTTTCTACAATGATTCAACATAAGTTTTTTCCTAATCCACAGAGCACTGCTCCCCCTTCACCAAACAGCTCAACATCTTCGACCAACCTCTTCGCCAGCACTTCCGTATCGTCTTCTAGCCTAGCGATCTTCTCCGCGTTCATGCCCTACGTGTACCGGGTCACCACCCATCGGAGATCCACTAAAGGGTAGTGTGACCATAGCTACGCGAGTGCATGGACGATGGCTCCATGGGTGAGCTAACTCCTTGAAGTTCGTCCATGCTTTTTGGCAATGATCCACGACTGACCAGTATGGCCCATCACCGGGTAGCTGTGCCCCCTCGGGTTGCTCAAGATTGACATAGTCTAGCATGGGCTAGATTCCCATGATCATCATCTCTACCTATGGCTAAGCTGCTCGACCATCGACTAGACCTCCACCTCCATTTGCTGGCACTCCTTCTCCAATGCCAGAACATTCACCTCTAGGTGCTCCCTGCGGTGGCGCTCTTGGAGCAGGCACGCCTGGAGGTGTTTCATTGATGCTTGTAGACTCTTGTTCTCCTCTAGTACTAGAGTCATCTCCTCCAGCTGTCGTTGGCATTGCTCGGACACCTTCATCACATTCTGCAGCAGGCAAACAAATTAATAGACTACGCTCTTTTTAGGACAAAGAAGATGTCGGGTTCATAAACCCAGGGTCCCTGATGGGCCTGCTTCCTAGCAAAAGTTCATCCTAGCAGACGGCATTACAATAGCGCGCGACTCCTGGGCCGACCTAGATACCTAATGATAGGCCGAAAGAGCGATATAGTCTTTGGCTGAAAGGCCTGGCCAAGAAGGGGATGACGCTCGCTTCTGACTCCGACCTGCTTTTCCTATCGGGAATACGCTAAACCTCTGCTTATAGCTCTTCTCCAACCGACACGGTTAGAGCCGACTAGGAATGACCGACCGGGGACGCCCGCTCGATGAGGACCCAAGAATCAGGTGGAGCAGATAAGGCAAGGCGCTCAAAGTCAACCGCAATACCGAGGACTATACCATGCACACCTATAGGAAAGTACCGCCAGGCCATGCTAGAAGGGTGTTTTGCAATCTTCTAGGCATGTCAGAACCCAAATAGTGTTTTTGGCACCGACATTTGCCTTACTGTGTTGTGGGCGCCATCATTTGCCACACTAGGTGAACATGGTAATGCCTACCACATGGGTCTGACGTAAACAATATTGTGGGCGCCAACGACCGTCTTGTACCTGATTGCATGGGCAACAAGACTTAGTACCATATGTGCACTCTCTCTCTCTCTCACTTGTAAGTCCATCCCCTTCACCTATAAAAGGGGATGCACTCTCTCCCAACAGAGGAGGGGTCATTCTGACTCTCTCTTTGCTAAGCTTTAAACATTCTGAGCACTAGAATAGCTCCACAGCTCTAGAACTCTAAAGCTACATAGAGCATATGTTCCAATACTTAGCGCATGTTGGAGCTCCCGTCACTCTTGGCCCTTCAGTTCAGAGCCTGACTGGACCTTTAACACCCCCTTCTTATTCCCACTCGTTTGTAACCCCACAGCAAACTTTGAGCACCTAGGCTCAGGAATAAAGTCACCGATCGACTAGAACTGGACGTAGGGCACGTTGCCTAAACCAGTATAAACCCTGTGTCATTGAGTGCTAGGCCACATCCAATCACAACGCATGGCAAAACTACAAATATTTACTTGTTGGTCATTTTTCGCACCGACAGTTGGCGCCGTCCATGGGGAGGACGCCGTACGTTCATGCATTTGGTCATCGGATGGTCCACCTTTCCACCATCTTCGGCGTGACGGGCTCAAGCGATACGATTCGCTTTAGCTCACTAGAGTTTCCCATGCTCCCACCTGTTGGGATGTGGGTTCCTCCCGTCTTCGAGCCATTCCAGACCTTCCTCTTCGAAAGCCTAGACTTCAGCGCGTTCCTGTCCTGGATAGCCTGTGAGTCCTTGATCCACAAGCTCGGTTGTCTAAAGCCCTGTACCACCCGCGACCTGCTCGACATCACCACGAACCACGCCTCCGGTGAGGAGGCGATCGGAGTAGTCTTTAGTGAAGGCTAGGACAAGGGCAAGGCTAAGTGTGAGGACCAAGGTGAGGGCCCCTCCACGCAAAGGGGCAAAAAGAACAAGAAGGATCAGCACCGACCGGCCAACTCTGCTTTGATCGCTGTGGCCGATCGTGCGGGCAAGCAGCCCCAGTAGGGTCAGCCTGACCACTTCTACAAGCTCATGGAGAGACCATGCACCAACCATGCAGGGTCATCCCGACCACTTCGACTAAGACTGAGCCATGGAGGCTTAGTAGGATGCGGTTGACCTACTTGAGGAGGCTCGTGAGATGACCATCATTCGCTCCACTCGCTACCAGCAAACTCTCCGTAGGTACCATGAAAGAAAAATTAGGGGGAGGATCCCCGAGGTTAGTGATCTCGTGCTCCAGAGAACCCAATCAACCAAGGAGAAACATAAACTCTCTCCACCATGGGAAGGACCCTATATGGTGACCAAGGTGATCCGACCGGGCACCTACCGGCTAAAGGACGACAACGACAATGTCCTCACCAACACATGGAACATCGAACAGTTACATCGTTTCTTCCCCTAAAGCTCGGTCTTACCATTTTCTTTCATTGAACGTTTGCTCCTACAAGCACCCCAGCCCGAGCACTCTCGGCCTAGGTCGCTTAGGAGCTCCACAAGGATGCGATACCACCCCTCTTTTTTACTATCATATAGTAATACTTTTCACCCAAACAAAAGGGTAGTCCATTCCTTTAATTACCCTACGTAACTTATGTTTTAAACTCCCAACCGATCACACCCCGCCATGACCTATGGTTATTAGCAGCTGAGCCTTGCAGGCCACACCCAAGTTCTTAAGGTTGCAGCCTATGGGTCAAACGGGCAGGTGTGAAAAAGAAAGGATAAAAAATAAAGCTATGCTAGGGTAAAAACAAGGACAGATGGGACAAGCTTCCCCTTACGAGTGATTCCATCACAAAAATGAAATTGAAGTATTCACAAATGTAAAAAATTGTTTACACGGGGGCTCCCCCATGAACTTATCTTTTACATGTACTAGCTATTTCTACTCTAAATTCTATTATGGCCGTCCGACAGAATCGACTGATGGCACGATCGACGAGGATAAGGGCAGCTTGCTTTCCGACAGGATGACGTTCGGCTCGATTAGAGGTGGGACGACGCTCGCTTCCAACCCGGTCTCCACTCCTTTCGTAGGCTGGATGACATCTTCCTAGTGCACACTTTAGCCATGCTCAAATGGCGAGCCTCCATCACCCACTGCATGGAGACTTGCTCAGCAACCATCTGTGCATATGGCACCAAGCTCTCCCCAAGCGCATGGATTGCATCTAAGCTCCACCCATCGGCATACCCTCTGTAGATGGCAGTGAAGTCTAGTTTCGGGTGGTGTGTCGCCACTGAGGTCAGCACCCCCAATGTCCCGTAGAACATGCCATCAGAGATGAGCGTCCAAACTTCATTCGGGACCTCCGCCAGCTAGACGGTGGGCATACTGGTGCTCGGTCCCAAACCGAACACGTTGGAAATGACCACCTAGGTGACGTTATGAATCTAGTCGTGCTCCTCCTCGAGAGCATGTCACTCTTCAAGGGACTTGGCTAGCGCCTCCGTGCTCTGACCGATTGCCACCTTCGCTATCTCCAGCTCTCGCTCCAGAGAACCAATTTTTCCACCCAGTTTTGGAAAAAGAACGACAAGTTTAGAAGGAAAGGAAAGGAAAAACCAAGGCATCAACCGAAGGTGGAACAGATACATACCAAGGTGGGTGCTTTCGAGGATGGAGAGTCCTTCCTCTTGCCGGGTCACCTTCTTGAGCAGTCAAGCGTTCGACTCCTCTTCCCCAAGCACCTGCCCCCAAAGCATGACCACTTTTTGTTCAGCCTCCGACCGGGCCTTCCGCACCATCTCCAAAGCCTCCAAGGACTTCTGAAGTGCTACCTCGATCTTTGCCAAGTGGACCTTCGCTGCGTCGAGCTCCCGCTTGGCAGCAGTCGCCCATTCAACCGCAAGACGTTATGTAGCCCATGCTCCCATCGTCTCGGCATCCCGGTCTTGGGACTCATGATAGGTGAATTCCAGCTGGTGCCAAAACTCGTCAACCTGCCATGACATCATTGCTTCCTGCTCCATCCGACCGTGTTCCTCCTGAAGGAAATGGGACTTGTGGATTGACATCGCCTCTAAATCCTGTAAAGCGAGAAGCAAACATGCTGAATCAACCAGTGAAAGACCAAGGAGTCAAGGACAAACACTAAAAATGCAGAGAACTTACCTCTGCAACGCATGGCGAGTCGACTATAACCGCCTGATGGACGAGCTCAACCCACTCCAAGGCCTCCTTGAGCCTCGCCTTGGTTTGGGAGAGATTGGACTCCTTCGATAGTCCTCTCACCCCAAGCAAGTGCTAGAGCTTCACCTCCTATTCATCACAAAGGATGAACCGAGCCTTCCCCAGGTCACCAGGGTAGGGCCACACCAGCTCGTGGGTCACCCCTGACCTGCTGGAAGATCCAACCATCGTAATATTGTGCGACGACCAGATCATCACCAACTCCTACAACGGCAAGATGGCTGGTGGCTCCACCCCAGTGCCTGCCTTGCCGGAGTAGGGGATCTCCACTTTTTGGACTTCATGCCTCATCGATGAATGTTCTACCACTGGCCTAGCCATGTCTCCTCCCGACCCCTCTAGCTCTGACTAGGAGGGCGAACCATGCGCTCCTCCACCGGGCGAGGCAGGGAGCCTGGTTTCCCTCCTCTCTTCCACCATAGCTATTGGGGGAGGTATCGCAAGGGTCACCTCTGACGCAACCTCTACCGTCACCATGGGGATTGCCGCCATCAACGCCGCCGCCGCTGCTGCGACCAGCCGGGAGGACACAACCCCTAGAAGGGAAGGTCGCACCGCCAATCTGCTTTCCCCGCTGCTCATCGCAACTCACTACAGGCTGGGTCTCCACTCCTAACGCACGGGAGGTGGGGCGATGCCCAGTCCCGCCATTCCCTAGCCATTGTTAAATAAGTGCAGGTCAGTCATGCTCAAAGAACTCAGCTATGAGATCAAAAAGGAACATAAATGCATACCAAGATGAAAGCGGTAGAGCCCTAAAGCCCTGACCCGCTGGCGACAAGCCCACTAGACAAGGACTGCTCATGGGTCATGACCCATGCCCCCTCATATCGACTAAGGGAGGAGCCGACCCAGCCGGTTCCCGATTGGCCCATGAATGGCCACGACCACCAGCTCGTGGCAAACCCACCGGAGCAACTAACGGGGCATCTCCCCATTGTGCGTCGCGCACATGCACTGACCTCGAAGATGCAGGGGATTAACATGCTCCTCTGACCAGCACCCATGCCCGCTTTGCCTCTCGTTCGATGGCGGTGTCTTCGCTCATGGCACGCTTCCTTGACTTGGGAACATCGCCGCGCTTCTCCGTATCCCGCCCACCATCGACGGACATGGCCATAGGCTCATGACACAACACCAAGGTTGTGATGATGCCCCTATCTCCTTCTTCCTCGAAGGTACTCACATCATCACCCATCTCTGTGGGCTCCTCCGACTAGAGCTCCGCCTCCACGTCGCTCTGGCTTTCACCCCCCGGACCCGCCGGCCGATCTCCTTCTCCTCCTCGATCCTCCTCCAGGCCTTCTCAGCTCTCTTCTTCTTCTTGTCAAGCGCTACCTCCTTCTAGGCAACTTTTGGAGCCGCGCCCTCCGGACCCCTCAGAAGATGTGGCTAGGATTTGTAACCCGTGAGTCCCTACGAAATGGACAACTCGAAATCAAAACAAAGTAGAGCAAGAGGGAAAAGGTCATGGAATAAGAAGAGGGGAGCATACCAGATTGGACAGCTTCATGGCATGAAAGAGGTCCAGGTGTTGCTTCAAGGGAGTCTTTATCCCTCAGTTGCAGCACCCAATCGAGTCAACTCCAGACTTCATCCTTCGGCAACACCTTCGGCGACACGCGGTTGGGATCCGTTGGGCCAGAGTACACCCACATTGGCCACCTCCTCTCCACCAATGGGGTGACTTGAAGGTAGAAGAAGGTGTGGAAGACTCGTAGCCCATCGAGGCCATGCTGTACCAGCTTCTAGAGCTCTGCCTTGATGAACTCCAGTTTGTTCTGCCGACCAGAGGGACTCCATGACCAGCTTTCCCTCCTCTCTAGCCTTCATCCAATGAACGGCGGGATTGGCACCTTCGCTAGGCTCCTGATGTAGAACCACTCACCATGCCACCCCCGATTGGAGTCATAGGGGGAGTACACGAGGTAGGAGGTCGATGGCTTTAGCTTCTTCTACAAGGCAAAACCCCCAACCGGTGTGGTTCTGGATGGCTTCCCCTCAGACAAGGCTCACCCGCTGAAGATTCATCGGAAGAGGTCCACGTGTGGCTCCATCCCGAGGAAGGCCTCACAGACAGTGATGAAACTAGCGATGTGCAGCACCCCAGTCGGATTGAGGTGTTGTAGCTCTAGGCCCCGCTCATTGAGGAGCCCATGCAAGAACCAGTGTGCGGGATATCCAAGCCCGCGCTCGTGGATGGTGAGGAAGGAGACAACCTCATCGACCCATGGTCACATAATAGCTCCCCCTAGCGTAGGACCCCTCCAATGTGACACCTCCTTTGACGAGAGTAGCCCCTTCTTGGCAAAGGCGGCTAGCACCTCCTTGTCTATGTTGGATGGCCTCTAGTTCGACATCGCAACAGGGATTCATGAATGAATCTATGAGTTCTCCTCTCCCTCGCTTTACCCTCTCTCTCCTAGAAATCGTCATGGTGCACGAATGGGCTTGGTGAAAAGGAAGGAGGAGAGGCTATAGTAGGAGAAAGGCAAAGGAATGGGAAGAAAACCCTCTCCCTTCCCCCTATTTAATGTGGATAGGCATGCGGTGGGACGTGCCCTGACTGATGGGACGTGCCCTGCCCAACAAAATGTTGCCTGGTTAAAATGGGACATGGCCTAGGTAGGGCCCACCACTACCACAACCTAGGCTCTGGAAACAAGGCACAACCACATTGAAACCACCCTCTGTCTTCCCAGACAGGGTTTGGAAGGGTCCACCAATAGGATCTCCGTCAAGGAAAGATCAACGGGCTACCTGAGTCTATTGGACGGCTCAGGCGACTACCGAGAGATAGGTAAGGAGCAGTGGGATGCCCCATACGGGCTATGCCGACTCCATCACAAATGACAGACATGGATCCCATTCGGACATATGTGATAAGAGCTCCTCAAACCCATCACTCGAGTCATCAAGGTAACTTTACCAAACCTTCTTACTTTATTTTATTTTCTAATTCATGATCATTCATTTATCCTTTCTCCTACATGCATCCATACATTCATCCATACAATCATTCATTCATCCCATACATCCAAAGCATTGCATATGCAATTGATGCATCCCAACGCTTCGTGTTGCGTCATGAAGCAGTAGTCGCCTCATTCGACATGAGTGACGACCGACCGGGGTTCGAAGGCCAGCCCATGAAGGGCTCAAGGTTGCCTCGTGTCAAATAGAGCCAGGGGAGAAAATGCAGATGAGGCCCAGTGGCCCTCGCTTGATCTACTTAGAAGCAAATAGGGTCATCTCGACCTTCTCGTTCGATCCTAACCATGAGTCATGCCCATAGAATCTCCATCGAGGGGAGGCCAGCGGGCCACCTAAGTCGGTCTCTGGAATAGCTCAGGCATCTACTAGGAGGCAGGTTAAGGAGTAATGGAATGCCACATGAGGGCTATGCTGACCCCATTGCAAACGATGGACCCAGATTCCACTCAGACATACCCATTATAGAGCTCACCGAGTGCGTCACTCGAGCCATCGAGGCAATCGACATTAGCTCAGCTCCTCCGGTTGTGGAAACCGTGGATGGGGTAACGCATGAAACTAGACCAACCCCTCAGCCACGCTCGGCACTTGGGTCCATGCTCTATCATGCATGACCCCCCAGCCACGCCCGCTGTTTGGGTTGGCGCCCGACGCCTGGGTCCGCACTCCTAGAAACGATGGCTCAAAACCTAGGAAGGGGAGACATGCGAAAACAAGAGATGTTTTTTTCCTACTAATTCCACTATCCTCTCCTCAATCTTTAGAGACACCTAACCTTAGCAATGGTAAGGGGTCAGATCTCACTCGGGGGCTACACCCACCAGGTGCGCTCGCGCGCACTAGCTAGCAAGTCGAAAAATCCCCCAGGCGATTCTACCTGAATCGCTCGGGGGCTCAGGGGCTACACCCACCGGGTGCGCTCGCGCGCACCCATTGGCAAGTCAAAAATCCCTGAGGTGATTTCTAGGACCACCAAGGTGACACCTCTTGCCTGGCTCCGCTTCGGTTGACCCCCGAGGGTAGGCTCCGCCTCGGCCAATGTCGAAGGGCGGGCTCCACCTCGCTCGACGCCTAAGGGCTGGCTCTACCTTACCCAATGTCCAAGGGATGGCTCCGCCTCGGCTGACTCTTGAGGGTAGGCTCCACCTCGACCGACGTCTGAGGGCTGGCTTCGTCTCGCCCGATGTCTTAGGGCTGGCTCTGCTTCGCCCGATCCCTCGAACAGGGTTCCAAATGAAAGCTTACGCCACCGCCAACCACTACAGGCCAGAAAGAACCACCCTAGGTCAAACTTCTGGCATCATGCAGGGAGCGGTCACATCTCAACACGACATGTCATTCCAGGGGACTCACAGTGACCCATAGTGACGGACGCATGGTCACTATGCTGCCTACTCCCTGTATGGCCGCTGATCAGCATGCTAGTTCATCGATCCGACGCCTGGGTCTGCGCTCATGATCTTACACCCACCTGTTGCTCTCATACAACGAGTATAAACAACCCCTTCCTAACTTTGTAGAGGTCCTAAAAGGGCTCGGGGGCTTCGGTCGGGTTCATAAACCTATTGTCCCTGATGGGCCCGCTTCCCAACAAAAGCTTGGCCCAGCAGATGGCATTACAACAATGCACGACTGTTGGGCTGGCCCAGATACCTAACAACAGGCCAAAAGAGCAATCCAGTCTCCGACCGGAAGGCCTGACCAAGGAGGGGACGACGCTCGCTTCTGACTCCGACCCGCTTTTCCGATTGGTAATACGCCAAACCTCTGCTTATAGCTCTTCTACGACCAATACGGTTGGAGCTAACTAGGAACAACTGACCGAGGATGCCTGCTTGGTGAGGACCCAAGAATCAGGCAGAGCAGATAAGGCAAGGCGCTCAAAGTCAACCACAATACCGAGGACCGTACCCTGCACACTTGTAGGACAGTACCGCCAAGCCATGCCAGAAGGGTGCTTTGCAACCTTCCTGGCATGTCAGAACCTAAACAGTGTTGTGGGCACCGACATTTGCCTTATAGTGGTGTGGGTGCTGTCATTTGCCATACCAAGCAAACACGGTAAAGCCTGCCACATGCGTCTGACATAAACAATATTGTGGGCACCAACGAAAGTCTTGTACCCGATAGCATTGGCAACAAGACTTAGTAGCATATATGCACACTCTCTCTCTCTCTCACTCACTTGTAAGGTCATCCCCTCACCTATAAAAGGAGATGCACTCTCTCCCAACGGAGGAGGGGTCATTCTAACTCTCTCTCTACTAAGCTTTAGACATTCTGAGCACTCATACAGCACCATAGCTCTAGAACTCTAAAGCTACATAGAGCATATGTTCCAATACCTAGCGCACGTTGGAGCTCCAGTCACTCTTGGCCCTTCGGTTCAGAGCCAGCCTAGACCTTTAACACCCCCCTTCTTATTCCCACTCGTTTGTAACCCCACAGCAAACTTCAAGCACCTTGGCTCAGGAATAAAGTCACCGACCAACTCGAACTGGACATAGGGCATGTTGCCTGAACTAGTATAAACCCTATGTCATTGAGTGCTAGGCCATATCCAATCACAACGCACGGTAAAACTACAAATATTTACTTGTTGGTCATTTTTTGCACCTGACAGAAGATTTCTTCAGGCTTACCTCAATATGGCCCATCATTGATGTTAGATCAACCCTTAGCTTCTTTGTCTCTGTGCTTGCCTCCCCCACCTCCAGCATCTCAAACTCTTTGCCACACTGAATGACCGTGCGGAGGAGTTGGGGAGGTGGCCTCAATGGTGGCCGCCGGCAAAGGTGCCCTCCTTGGCTGCTGCCATGCTTGGATAGAGCATCTGAGCGCCACTCCTGCCATTGATGCCACTGCAGATGATGCTTGTTCAGCAACCACAGGTGGACCTTGTGCCAACTGCTCGGCGTGTCCCCCATAGGCTCCGTACCTGCTCTGGCAAGGCCACTCAACATCGCCACAACATCCTATGCCTCCTCTACACCAGGATCGCCCTCGTCATGCAATCCGCTGCTAGGTGAGGTCGGTCCAGTTGTTGAGGGCTCCTCCATAGTAGGGGCAGTTGGTTTCGCAACCGTCGGTTGCTCCACGGTGGGGGCAACTGGAACCACCCTTGCTTGTGCTTACTCGACATGGGGAACTGCCAGCTCCTCCATGTGCCTTTTGTCATCAGCAGCCGATGGTTGCAGGACCTCCATCGACTCTGCACTACAACAAGCAAGAAATTCATCAAGAAGCAAACCGGCATGCCAAAGAAATACGGCAAATAAATAAGGCACTTACAACTAGGACTCCTGCTACATAGCTCAAAACCTATGTCCCTGCCAAGAACTGGTCTGCCCAGCAGTCAAACCACCCGGCGTCTCCACCGCCGCCACTGGAGTCGCCCGTGTGGTCTCTAGGACTGCGGTGGTCGCTTACGTTGCAGTCACTAGAGTCGTCCGTATGGTCTCAGGGATTGCGGTAGCCGTCCAGGCTATCATTGACGGTGCCACCCAAGCTGCTCCTGCTGGTGCCGCCCACGTCCTGTCGGGCATTGTCGCTGCAGCCTCCTGCGTTCGCCGCCTCTCGCGCGTCTCCGCCCCAGCCGGCGGAGATGGCAGGGGCGTCACGGCCCTCGGTGAAGGAGGCGCCGCTTGTCCTTCATTGTTCGATGAGGTCGACAGCACCACCCGCCATCTTTGAGGTTGGGCGGACACTCCAAAGCTTACCGGCCTCTCCTCATGGTGAGACGATCAAGCTATTTTTCTTCTTTTTAGGGACGGCTCCTCACCAGCAGGCCACTTTCCCCAGAGCTTCTCGTGGACATACGACGTCCACTCTAGTTGGCCGAGCTGTCCCCACCAGCCGCTAGGCTGGTTCGACGCTGACAACTGCTCGGCCGGGCATCAACACCCCTCGGCAAGTCAGCTGACGGCACCGCTGAGAAGTATACCGCCTGACCTTGCCCAATAATCTTCAGGAAAATGAATGAGTATATTGCAAAAGATAAGGGATCAAGCAAAACTAAAAAGAAGACTCTTACCCATGGTGGGATGGTCTCTACACTGAAGGCCATCTGCTGATCGTCGATCATACGACGCCCCACGAAGTTAAACAACAATCCAATTCACCGCATGACTTTGTCCCAGTTAATCGGCTCGGGCACCTCACGGGTCCCATTAGTATCTCCCCAGAATTCATATCCAGGATGTGCTCTCTCCTTGCTGGGCGTGCATCACTAAAAAGTGATGTTTGTCTCTACTATGACCCCATCCACCCTTCTCCGGTCGATCAGTGCCAATAGCTCTGTCACTTGCTCCATCCCATTGACACTAGGTCTCTCCATCCATTTGGCGTTGCTCATGGGAATATGATCAATGTCGCATGCCACACAGTGTTCCCCCTGTGGCATGTAGAACCATCGTTGTGCCTAATACTTCACATTTGTGTTCAACAGGGTGGCGATGTATTGGCCAACCATCCCATCCCGAAGCTGCAAGTACACGCTGCCTACGATCCTTGATCCAGATCCCCTCGGGCATTCAAACAAAAGAAGTGGCGGAAGAGATCAAAATGCGGAAGAATGCCAAGATAAGCTTTGCAGAATTGGATGAAGACAGAGACATCCAGGATGGAATTCGGGCCTAGATTACAAAGACTAATCTTGTAATAGTCAATCAATCCACACCGGAATGGATGGATTGGAACACCAAATCCACGATAGAAATAATCTTCAAAAACTACTAATTTGTCGCCATGAGGAGTCAGAAAGCTCTCACCACGAGCCGGACGCCATCCTATAGTCACCCTATCGGGCAGCACGCCGTCCTCCACCAACCGATTGAGTGCTGCCTCGTTGCTGATGGACTCCACTCATTCCTCGGCACGATTGAGCTCGCGTGATGCTCTACTCGAACCGTCGTGGTTTGTTTTGGGTGCTATCTATCAGATCCATGGCCTGGAGGAGACTGCGCGCTTGCGGTTGCTCTAGTGGCGGAGCAGCTACCAGGCGAAGTGGTGTGGGCACGAGGAAGAATATGAAGTGGCGGAGAGAAAGTGGGGAATGTGCGTCGGGGTCGCGGCGCTCTTATAACGGTTCGACCCCTGACCCTCCGCCTTCTGGGTTTTTTGGGAAACCACGCCCGCCACGCCGCATTCTCTCCCGACATCTCCGCACGCCGCTGGGCCGCTAAGTGGGCCTAGTGGGCCGCCGCATCAAACCGTGTCAAACGCAGATTGATATTCAACGCTGAGCATTGCTACGACACGATATTTTCTTTCTCTGACCCTACTACAAGATTTCTTTGTAATCTTCCAGCAGGCTCGGGGACTACGTGTGTACATGTCATCTAGCGATGACAGTACTATTTTTCTCAGCTAAGCTAGGAACTGGTTCAACACCTAAAGACTACTACTTTGGACCCTGGCACCACGAGACTACTTCACCTAGTGCTAGGCTCTGGGACTAAGTGGGCACACTTCACCTTGCGGTGAATGTGCTTGTTTCTTTGACTTAGATCTCTTCAAGGCGGCTAAGTTCTTCCGCGCTAACTAAGTCAAGGACGCCACGCGACCAACTTCGACGCCCGGAACCTAAGTGGGCACACTTCACCTAAGATGGAGACCTTGAAATTTTTTTACTTGAGCTCCTTACATCCTTCTGAGAAACCTTGGCTTCGAGTGTGCTCGGCTCCAGCGACCAGACGAACAGCTCGAACGCATGCTCAACAGCTCGGACAAGCTCAAGACGGTGTTGCTCAACGGATGCAAGGCGCTCAGGGACTAGCTGTGGGGGTATAACCCCCGATACCAGCAGGGCTGTACATGGGCCAAGCCGCTAGGGGAGGTCTAGCCCACATGACTGCGCATGGGCCACGCCACTAGTGGAGGGCCAGCCTACAAGATGACGCCGTGCGAAGCACGACACAAGTCGGCGTGCCTCACAAGACCGCGTGAAGATCTTCGGTGATCTAGGAAACCTGCTCGGATATACTAGATCCCGTAATATCTATAACTTCCTATCTTGTAAAACCGATCAAGATAGAAAGAGTAACCCTACCCCTCGAGCTATATAAGGTGAGTAGGGACCCCCTCGTTTTCATCTGATCATACGCAATACGACCCACCGAAAGACACAGGACGTAGGGAATTACGCCAAGTCAGTGGCCTAAACATGTCTAATCGCTGTCTCTTACGTTCTGTGTCACCATCCGGTTCCCTCACGCACACCTTCACCGATTCATCTACTACCGTGGGCATACCCCTCGGTAGACTGCCGGATGTATTACATCGACAGAAACCACCAACATGGAGTATTCACGAGTTGCTGCACCACGCGGAGGGGATGTCACGCACAAGTGACGGAAGATCTGGCCCAAAGCATAGTGCTTTGGCCAAGTATATCCTAACCAACAACACCATGGCCCGCGATTGCGAACTCGGTGAAGTCGGCGATTGGGGCAGTAACGACGGTGAAGACTTGGAGGGAGCAGCGCCATGCGGCTAATAGGGCTGACAAAGAAGAGTGCAAGAATAAGGTAATGAACAGAAAAGTTTGTGTGATGATAGTTTTCTTGATCAACCTTCTTTCATTGTTTGAAGTTACGTTGTTCCTATCACCCGTTGAAACTAACTATATTTTTAATTAACACAGCGGACCGAGCGCTTCCTAGCAAAGGACCCTACTACAAGCCTGGCAAAAAGCCCGATGGAGGGTCATCCTCATCCCGCTGAAGCTAGTCTTGTAGGATTTTATTTTATTTACTGAATTTTTAGCGTAGAATATGTATGTTTTATTTAAATGAAATATAAAATGTTCTTAATTTGATGTACTTTTCAGGATTTGAATTATGTTTACTGTGATGTTTATTTTGTGTGATAGTAGCCCCGGAGCATTTCAGAGTTCGGGACTGTATGTATCCAGGCACATGCAGGCGCTGGCAGCCAGCCAGCGCCCAGGCCTGCAGTGGCCACCAGCGACCAGCGCTGCCCAGCGGCAGCGGATCTCACATCAATTAGCATCTCAATTCTCAATTAGCACATGGGCAGTTTCATCCTTTCGGTGGCAGATTTTAGGAGAAATAAAGATAAAGATGAAAAAAAGGGAAAATGGTAAAGAAAACAAGAAGCAATCGTTTTGGCTGCTATTTTTACGAAAGCAATGTTTCAGATACTAGTTTTGCGAAGTGCATTGTTTAGGCTGCTAAAAATACAATTTTCTCCACAGACAAAGGAGCAGTCAAATATTTGAGGCAACTAACCCCTAAAAAAAAACTAGTCGACCTTCCATGCATGTGTTCGTCATCCCACGGAAAAACAATCAACGACGACATGCATCATGATGGTCCATGTGTAGCCGTGACTGACTGCTACTCGTCGCAACTAACCGGCCAGCAGCCGGCTTCCAGGCCGCCGGGCATGCGTGCAGGAGGGATGACGACGGCCGTCGCCGGCTGATGGGTGATGATAGATTGAGAGAGAAAGCAGGCTCGGCACTGAACGGAAGTCCAAGCGCTTGCCGTGGAACGAAGACTGACTGCTGGCTTTAATTGACTGGTGACTGTTGTTCGCCAGTTGGTTATCGACGACCATGCATGGCGTGCGGCATGCATCACTGATTCACTAGTGTCAGTGCAGGCAACGAAGGAGGAACGAATGAATTGTCTGCGAGCAGACGACGACGACGACGATGCGGCAGCCACTGACTGCGGCGTTGGCGTCGCGTCTTGTAATTGACTGGTGGCTGTTGTTCGCAGCCGTCTTTTCTGAGACATTGCATGGCTCCCGCGCGTCGCTTGCGTGCACCGGCGGAGCTACGTGGTGGCCATAGTGGGTCATGGCCCCCCCTTGCCTTCGTGATTTGCTGAAGGCCCTGTCCATGCATGAGCTGTGAAGTCTGCAAGCTAGCAGTACGTTTGCATGCGCCCTAAGTCTGTATGGATTGTAAGCCAGCAGCCAGGGTCAGGCATGCATGTCTCTACATAGACATAGAAATCGTGTAGCATTTCCTCAATCTAAAAAATAAAAAAGCAATTTATTTACCAGTGGTCCCACCTGCTCGGCTCAGCCGTTACTCCATTAGTCTGTTTTCTTTGCTTCTGTTGCTATGCACCGTTTTGAGTCTTGTTGATTTTTCTATCTTTTTTCCTTCCTAATTTTTCAATCGATAAATTCTACATAGTATGTGTATTAGAATTGCTAATTGAGTAATATATATTGGGGTTGTCAATCGATATCTTATGTTGCTTTTTTATAGAATTTTTTATGCTCAGCTATTGTATTGTCAAATGTATTTTGTACACTGTGGCTTAATTATTAAGTACTTGCATTAATTTTGTTCACTACTTATGTACATGTAGATTCAGTTGATAAATGGCCCCCCCTTTATTTTACTTCAGGCTCCGCCACTGCTTGCGTGCGTCTCTTTTCTCACTCTCTCTCGATAATTCTTTGTTTTTGTTGGGAGAGCCAAGATACTCCCCAGACGCAGCCAAATGACAGCCTCTTGGAGATCCGAGGCAGCAAAGAGAGCATCTTTCACGCTGCACCGGCTTGCCTATATATGCACACCAGAGGGCTTGGTGGTTTCCACACGCCGATACACCAACAAATACACCACGACTCAGACAATAGAATCATCACGCAGCTGAAAGGCCGAGGAACTAGGGATGAAGGGGAGCAAGGTCCATGAGCACGAGACCGACGTCCCGGCCTCCGAGCTGTGGGCAATCTACGGCACGCTCCTCCCCGCGAAACTCCTGCCGGAGCTGCTCCCGCACGTGCTCGACAAGGTCGAGCTCATCAGCGGCGACGGCGGTGTTGGTACCATTCTCAAGCTAATATTTCCACCTGGTGAGAGAAATCAAGTCTATATAAAGACACACACAAATAAACATTATTGATGCTGCTGGATATGCTAACATAGTATGTACTTGTAGTAACTTTTAATTGCTCTGCTGCACTTGCTAGGGATTCCTGGACTACAGAGTTACAAGGAGAAGTTCATCAAAGTAGACAATGAGAATTATATCAAGGAGGCAGAAGTCATCGAAGGCGACATTCTGAAGCTGGGGTTCCTGTACTACATGGTACGGTTTGAGATCATTTCAAAAGGGCCCAACTCGTGAGTGATAAGATCCACTATCGAGTATGAGGTTGATAATGCACACCAAGAGCTCAGCTATGGTGAGCATGGCAGCTTTGGCTGCAACTGCTGAGAAATTTTCGGAGCATGCCAAGGAGAACGAGGCCCCGGCCTCACGCTACCTCTTGAAAAAAATCTCAAGGGTCGAGTTTATGTTCATCATGAGGGACGAATGAACTACAGTTTCTGCGTGTTCTATTTGGTTGCGTTTCAAATAATAAATACATTGTAGTAAAGGGTAATCCTGCTCGTACAAATCACAAATACATTTTGTATGGTTTGGTCTACTACAGCGCGCAATCCACCATATTCACCGTTCTAAAGCTCCTAGGGGCAGCTTTTATGATAGTGTTTTTTCTAGACTGTGTCATGGCACGTTTTTTATTAAGAGGTAGAAGAGTTTTGCACAAAGTCCCAAAGCACAGGTAATCCAAAGATTATCGGTACTAACCAGAGAAGCTAAGCATAAATACATAACAAAGTCGTCATAGATCTTGCTCAAGGAAACAAAGCCACCAAGCTTAATGTAAGAAACCAGCATCGGGAGTAGCAAACTCAGCTGACGAAAGCCCGCCTGATACCAAAGTCTGCCCCCCCCCCCCCCCCCCCCCCCCCGCCCACCCCACCACCACCACAGCCTTCTCCACCACTACCTTCTGCATCATCATCTTGTGTACCGTTATGCGTCATGAAAAGATGGGTATCATTATCTCCATTACTTTTCGTGCAATCCCCTTTCTGGTTGCTTGCTTCTGTACGTCTCTCACCATGATGATACCAAATCATGTAGTTCTCCATGAAACCCCTTCTTACTAAGTGCGATCTTATTGTATTTAGATGGTTTTAACAGTCACAACAGGGACAATATGTATCATTTGTCTGCTTAATCAAAACATGTCTTTTAGCGGCTTCAATTAAACCATTCACATCTTGTATATAGGAGGCTTCATGTCTTCGTTTCATGTACATCCATGACCTATCCATACATGGTCTTTGAAGAGAAACGATATATTTGCATCAAGATATTATTCACACGTAACTCGTGAATGAATTGTCTATTTTTCTGGTATAAATATTATTCCAGATCTAGAGCTTAAAACTAATCTATAAAAAACTGTGAACCAAAAATGGAAAAATAAATATACAAATTTAATTGAGTTGATGTGAGCCAAGTAAATTGGGCAAAAAATCGGTCTAAATTGCTAGAAAAGATAAAAAAATATCAAACATCATGTCTCTACATCTCTAGATGTACATGACAACCAAAATTAGTGAAAGAATTGTATAGGTAAAATTTGAAAAGACTTTAGGGATGGCACAACCTCACCTCTCAAACCCATCCCCTTCAAAGATTCAAATGGCAAAACCTCCCCCTCCCCCTCTTTTTTTTGTAATTTCTCACCTCCGATGGAGCTCAACAGTGGCATGAACAGCTACAGTCACTAGGAGGAGGAAGGGTATTTTAGAAGGGTTATTTTTAGAGGCGATTGACTAAGAGCACCGCCCCTATTAGTACATTTCAGACGTGGTTCTCTTAAAAGAAACGTCCATGATAATCTGGTTCTTCCGGACACAGTTTGTTAAAGTGGCTCGTCCCTAAAAATCATATTTTCAGGGGTGATTCTATTAAGGGAACCGGTTCGTTAGCTACAGTGCTCCCTGCCAATGTTACGGATGGTTGGAGCCACCCCTACAAATGGTGCCCAAACGAGCTGCCCCTACAAATCCATTTGCAGGGGCTACTAGTGTTATCAGCCGCCCCTACAAATTGCTCTATTTGTAGGGGCGGCTCTATATCTAGCCGTCCCTATCAATTGGATTTGTATAGACGCCAAATAGTAAAAATTAAACATTAAAATTTAAATTTTTTCAAACGACATCGGATGGAGAAATGACTAAAATAAAAGTTCTAGATCTCGAAAAGTTATAAAACTTTGTTGTTTACAACTTTTTCATTTGAAATCATTTAGTGCTTCAAAATACTGTTTGAAATTCAATTTTGAAACTGTCGAAGAACTCTGATTTCTCTTTTTAATCTCTGGCTAAAACTTGTAACTAGTCTTTCTCCCTCGTACTAACTTTAAATTTGATAATTTTTTCCTAAAATTTTCTAAACTCATGCTCTATCAGTTTATTATCTTGTTATAGCTATTATTAAGTTCATCTTTTCATGTGACTGTGTTTTATCTATTTGAATTTTGAATTTTAAAAAATGGCAACTTCAAACGTTATTTTGAAATATTAAATGATTTCAGCTGAAAAAGTTATGAACATAAAAGTTGTAAAACTCATCATGATCTACAACTTTTATTTTGGTCATTTCTTCATCCGATGAAGTGGCAGTAACATTGTTCATAAAATTTACATATCTCTCTTATAGTTTCATAAACTATAAGAGGGATACGTGAAATTTGTGAACAATGTTACTACCACTATGTCGGATGAATAAATGATCAAATGATCAAAATAAAAGTTGTAGCTCTCAAAAAGTTATAAAACTTTATAGTTGATAACTTTTTTATTTGAAATCATGTTGTCAAGAAAAACTATGTTTGAATTTCTCAAATTTAAAATTTTGTTTTTTCAAATGACCTCGAATGGAGAAACAACCAAAATGAAAGTTGTAGATTTCGAAAAGTTATGAAACTTTATAGTTCACAACTTTTTCATTTGAAATCATCTTGTCGAGAAAAACAACGTTTGAATTTCCAAAAATTTAAAATTTGAATTTTTTAAACGACCTCGGATGGACAAACAACGAAAACGAAAGTTGTAGATCTCGAAAAGTTATGAAACTTTATAGTTGATAACTTTTTGATTTGAAATCATCTTGTCAAGGAAAACTATGTTTGAATTTTTTAAATTTGGAATTCAAATTTGATAAACAACCTCGGACGGAGAAACTACCCAAATAAAAGTTGTAGATCTCAAAAAGTTATGAAACTTTATAGTTGACAACTTTTTCATTTGAATTCATTTAGGGCATCAAACAATCAAATTAAACTCGATTTAGGATAATATGTGGGGAGCCAAAATCCAATATAAACACAAGTGATTTTTAGATGCAGTGGTAGTGGAGTGTACACGCGAGGGGGAGGTCGCGGGTTCGAATCCCAGCAGCAGCGAAGCTCGTGATTTTCACGCGAGAAGTGTCGCTACTTCATGAATTTTTGGAAATTGATTTGTAGGGGTCTCCCGGGTAAAAAAAATCTGCTTTTTTTTGTCCTGATTTCATGAATTTTCATAAATTGATTTGTAGGGGTGGCTCTATATCCAGTCGCCCCTACAAATTATTAGCCGCCCCTAAAAAACCGATTTATAGGGGCAGTTGGCCAGCCGGCCCTACAAATCAGCGATTTGTAGCCACCCCTTCATAGTGGCACCTGGCAAAACTCCCTTACAAACGGTCACCAGTCGCCCCTAAAGATCATGGCTGGCATAGTGTTAGAAATTAAAGCCACCTGTAAAAAATATTTTTGTACTAGTGCTTTAGCATCGACACTCTGTTAGGAAAATGGACCTCGGCCCATTGAGTTTAGATTTTAGTGTTTGATGATCAACACAACAAAGTTGGACTAACAACGTTTGCTAGTATTTGTGGATATAGTTCAAAGGATGCAAAGTGGACTTGGACGCAGGCGATGTGATGATGCGAATGATTAAGACCTCAAGCAAGACCTTAGAAGATGTGTTGAAGACCTACAAAGACAAGCAAAGTCCAAGACACAAGAAGTACAAGCCCGGACGCGAAGACACAAACAAAGTTGCAGCTGCTCAAGCCGAGACAAACAGGTGGATGAATTGGAATTGTCTCATGATCTTGGATCTGCTCAAATTGACATGGCACTAGCTCAAAGCTGTAGAGCTTTTCATTAGCTTTCCAAAAAGTTCAAGATCATCGAAATCGGAGTTCGGAGCTCAAAGTTATGCCCAAAATACGGAAGTATGTCCGTGCTAAAAATGGAGCGTCGGATGGTCCAACGCCAATAGTCCGACACCCCCATCCGTGGTCTGATGCTCACTAAACAAACTGAACAGTGTCACCATATGGTCCGACGCTAATGGTCCGACGCTCACTGTTTGGTCCGATGCTCGGTCAGATGCTCCTAGAAAAATGGCTAGTTTCAACAGTAACCTGCAGAAGTGTCAGACTCTGACGCAATGGTCCATCGCCCATGTGTTGGATGGTCCAACGGTATGTAGAAAGCTGTGTCGATGTTCCACCGGCCATATCTTTGCTTGGGGCTATAAATAGGTGCTCAAACCGACCAAGAGAGGTGTCAAGAGGTTGGGAAAAATACCAAGTGAGGTCATACTCGAATTTAGTGATCTCCACATGCATAGTGTTTAGTGAAGTATTTGGTGATTAGCATAGGTGCATTGCAAAGTGCTTAGATTAGTTAGACCACCACTTTGTGCTTGCTCTAGGTGTTAGGCCTAGTGTTTAGTGAGGTTTGCACACCTCTTAACACTCGGTGCTTGCGTGCACCATTGTTGTACTCGACGGGGCTTGTAGTCTTGCGAGACCACACCAACCGTGTTTGTGTGTGGCTGCCACTATGTACCGTAAAGTTACCCGACCGGGAGCTTGGCCCTTGCGAGAGATTCCTTGCGAGGGGCTCCAACGAGGACTAGGGGGAAGCTTGAGCGCTTCTCGATACCTCGGTAAAAATACCGGAGTCATCGATGGGAGTTTACATCTCTACCTCATCTTTACCTTTCGCATTTATATTATGTACCTTGGTTGTGTGGTTACTTTTCTAGCTTAGTTTGATAGGCTAGTTGATAGGATTAGAACCTAGTGTGCATAACTCTTTTGCGGTAGAGATAGCAACACACCTAGCAAAACCTTTGTTGCACATTTGGATAGATTACTTTCTTGCATAGGTTTTAACTAGGTGGAATTACAGGCCATAGTTAGAAGTAGAATTTTAAGTTGCCTAATTCACCCCCCCCCCCTCTTAGGCGTCATGGTCCCTTACAGGTGGTATCAGAGCCGATTGGCTCAATTTGGACCTTTGACTTCACCACCGTTGAGCCGACGCTATTTAGAGTGGTTGAGATGGATACCTCTAGGCCTTCGCACTTTGACGGCATGAATTTCCCCTACTATAGAGCTAGAATGGCTTGTCACCTTGAGGTGGTTGATTTAGGTGTTTGGAGAATCACTCATGATGGGATAAAACCCATTAAGAATCCCAAAAAATCAACTAAGAGTGATGAAAAGGAAATGCGTTTCAATGCTAGAGCTAAAAATTGCTTGTTTGAATCTTTTAGCATGGATGTCTTTAACCAAGGGTTCACCCTAATTACGGCACATGAAATTTGGTTAAACTTGCAAGAGCTCCATGATGGCACAAGTAATGTTTGTGAGCAAAAACTTTGCCTAGCTAAATAAAGCTTTGATTCCTTTATAATGAATGAAGATGAGCTTGTTCATGATATGTATTCTCATTTGAATATAATTATTAATGAGCTCAATTCTATAGGATTAACAAAGCTAAGTGATGCAAACATCATGGGTAAGATCATCTCCATGCAACCACAAGAGAAGTATGCAAGCATCATCACCCCGGCCATTGTAATTGGCAAGATAGTGGCATTTTAGATGTCACGCAAGATGGGTCAAGAAGAAGCCTCTTCATCAAGCAAAGGCAAAGCTCTTTCTTGTAGTGAACACAAGAAGATGAAGGGCAAGCAAGTTGAGACAAGCTCAAGCTCAAGCTCCTCAAGTGAAGAAGAAAAAGAAGGTGAGGATGATGATGAAGAATAAAGTGATGATCAATCCTCCTCCTCCACCTCCGACATTGATGAAGAATCACTTAAGCTCATAAAGAAGGTGGAAAAGATGATCCAATTGCTCAATGTCAAGGGTGTGCCCATGCAAATTCAAGATTGCATCTTCACCAATCAAAGAAGAGAGCAAAGAAAGAAGGGATGCTATGTATACGGCGAGTTGGGGCACTTTATGAAAGTTTGTCCAAACAAGCCCACACCCAAGACAAAGAAGATGGCATGCAAGGACAAAGCCCTCACATCAATAAGGTCATGGGATGATTCTTCAAGTGAAGAAGAAGACCATCACAAGAGGCGTGGGTACAAGCACTCATCATCAAGGTCTTCTCACATGTGCCTTATGGCACAAGGTAACAAAAGTTCATCCTCCACTAGTGAGAATGATAGTGATAGTGATGATGAGCTACCTTGTTATGAGCAACTTGTGCAAGAAAATCTTAAATATGCTAAAAGTTGTCCTAGCCCACAAAAGAAGCTAAAATTGCTAAAAGAAAATTTAGATAGCTCACAAGAAGCTTATAATGCCTTGCTTGAACAATATGAAACTTTTGCAAACCTTAATGTTGAGCTATCTACTAAAATTGAGCAACTTGAGGCTAGTGCAAATAAAAATGAATTCACAATCAATGATGAGCAATGTGTAAAGAAAAATAAAAAAATTAAAGGAAAAGTTAGCTAGCTCACAAGATGCTTATAAAAGTTTGCTTGCTAAAATGGAGACCATGTGCAAACATTGTGATGAGCTAACTAATAAAGTCACTAATCTTGAACCCATCGGTACAACCCCCACCGAGACACCTAAACAGAAAAGTTCAATCTTTGACATGCCTAAAAAGGATGCCTCTACTCCTTGCAATGATTTATGTTTAGACAAACCCTTTTGCGACCAAGATCATTTTGAGAAAGTTATTGTAGAAACATGCACACAAGAGGTCGCAATGGAGAATGAGCAACTCAAGCAAGAAGTGGCTCGCCTCACCAAGGACTTGACTCAAGTGAAAGGCAAGACAGAGCAAACCCAACTTCATCAAGATAACACCATCAAGGGAGTGAAGAAGCTTGATGAAGGACAACCCGTGGTTTGCTACGTATGCCACAAGGAAGGACACAAGTCCTATGAGTGCAAGGTGAAGAATGGGGAAGGAGCTAAGAAGAAAGAGAAAAACAAAAAGCAAACAAGCAAGCTCTCCAACACCTACACCAACAAGGTGGACAAGAAGGCCTCTACACCTTACCTCTTGAAGAAGAAAAAGAATGACAAGGTGGTGGCCACCAAGGTGAACAAGTAAGCCAACAAAGGGGCCAAACACATTTGGGTGCCAAAGGAGCTCATTTCTAACATGAAGAGCACTAAGAAGGTTTGGGTCCCGAAGGGGAAGTGAGAAGTCCGATGGACTTTGGGGAATTTGGAAACTTGGCATATAGTTTGGGTGTATTTCATGGGGTGCATCATGATGGACAAGGTAATTGCCAAGTGGGTTAGTGTAAATTATGGACCCAAATTCCCCTTCCCATGTTAGGTAACTAGATTTAATTTCTTGCAACTTCAATTAGCATCTTGTTCCTTTTCATGACTAGGTTTGCATTTGCATGTTTAATCTTTTATCATGAATGCACTAGGTATTTCATATGGTAGGCTTGCTCGGGTTCACTCTTAAACCTTGGAGAAAACCTACATGGTTTAAATTGTTTAGGAGCACTGCACATAGCTTGTTTTACAATTATTTATCTAATATGTGCCAAAGTCTAAATTGTAGATAATTTCTCCCAAATATCATTATTGAAAATGATTCTCACAATCCTGAGATATCGTCTTTCAAGTGGCATTTTTTTAAAAAATCAATGTGCATGTCTCCTACAAGTATTCCATGCTTGTATGCACAAATTTAGGGGGAGGTTACTCTACAAGTTGGATGCTTTGAGACTAACACTATCTCAAGCTTATAATGTGTGTAGTAGTCTCATTGCAAGGAAAATAGAGTCCCCGGAGATAAGCATCATGCTCTAAAATCCACCACCATTTACAAGTAATATCATTACAAGTGGCGATGATCCAAGTGGTCTCTACATGTGGTATTTCTAAACCAATATCATTATGTTGATTTCACTTTGGTATTTATATGCTTTCTCCATGCATTATATTGATTATACTCCCTTGTGCATTACTTTTCCAATTATGCATATACTTCACCCTCCACCATATATATGCACATATTTAGGGGGAGCTTAGTCTATGTAATGTGAGAGTCAAGTTTTGTAATCTATTCCACTCCACATATAAAGGATCACAAAATTTGACCCTCCCTTGTGCTACTAATGTCTTCATTTTCGGTGTTTGATTTCAAAGGGGGAGAATTTAGAGGACCAAAAGCAAGCCCAATCCATAGATCAAAGGGGTGAACCCTATTTGGGAATGGTCCGAGGAAGGGAGAAAAGTGGATTATGGAGTTAGGGGGAGGCTTAAGTCCATAATGCCACTTGGGGACAAATTGCAAGGGCAATATAAGTTTTTAAAAATTCATACAAGTGTTATACTTTAGCATCATATAAACTTGCCTTTGCATTGCATCCTAGCAAGTAGATAGTTTTTAAATTTTTTTGCATCCATAATTATTTGCTTATTTTGGTCGTGTTGTCATCAATCACCAAAAAGGGGGAGATTGTAAGGAAAATGGACCTCGGCCCATTGAGTTTAGATTTTGGAGTTTGATGGTCAACACAACCAAGTTGGACTAACAACGTTTGCTAGTATTTGTGGATATAGTTCAAAGGATGCAAAGTCGACTTGGACGCAGGCGATGTGATGATCCGAATGATCAAGACCTCAAGCAAGACCTTAGAAGATGTGTTGAAGACCTACAAAGACAAGCAAAGTCCAAGACACAAGAAGTAGAAGCCCGAACGCGAAGACACAAACAAAGTAGTAGCTGCTCAAGCCATGACAAAGAGGTGGATGAATTGGAGTTGTCTCATGATCTTGGATCTGCTCAAATTGACATGGCACCAGCTCAAAGCTGTAGAGCTTTTCATTAGCTTCCCAAAAAGTTCAAGATCATCGAAATCAGAGTTCGGAGCTCAAAGTTATGCCCAAAATATGGAAGTGTGTTCGTGCTAAAAATGGAGCCTCAGACGGTCCGACACCAATAGTCCGACGCCCCCATCCGTGGTCTGATGCTCACTGAAACAAACTGAACAGTGTCACCATATGGTCCGACGATAATGGTCCGACGCTCAGTCCGACGCTCCTAGAAAAATGGCTAGTTTCAACGGTAACCTGCAGAAGTGTCGGACTCTGATGCAATGGTCTGACGCCCATGCGTTGGATGGTCTGACAGTATTGTATTGAGGTTCCAACGGCCATATCTTTGCTTGGGGCTATAAAAAGGTGCTCAAACTGGCCAAGAGAGGTGTGGAGAGGCTTGAAAAAATACCAAGTGAGGTGGTACTCGAATTTAGTGATCTCCACATGCATAGTGCTTAGTGAAATATTTGGTGATTAGCATAGGTGCTTTGCGAAGTGCTTAGGTTAGTTAGACCACCGGTTTGCACTTGCTCTAGGTGTTAGGGCTAGTGTTTAGTGAGGTTTGCACACTTCTTACCACTCGGTGCTTGCGTGCACCATTGTTGTACTCGGCAGGGCTTGTAGTCTTGTGAGACCACACCAACCGTGTTTGTGGTGTGGCCGCCACTGTGTACCAAAGGGAACAAGGCTCGCGGCGGTTTGGTCGAAAGCTTGATAGTGAAAATGGTGGGGAACAGTCCGGGAAAGGCACACTGGAGACCCACTTGCACGTGGGGAAGGCCTAGGGCTATCCATGACGTTACCCGACCAGGAGCTTGGCCCTTCCGAGAGATTCCTTGCGAGGGGCTCCAACGAGGACAAGGGGGAAGCTTGAGCGCTTCTCGATACCTCGATAAAAACCTTTGTTGCACAATTAAATATATTACTTTCTTGTCTAGGTTTTGACTAGGTGGAATTAGAGGCCATAGTTATAAGTAGAATTTTAAGTTGCCTAATTCACCCACCTCTTAGGCGTCACGGTCCCTTACACACTCCACAATGTTAGGAATGTGTCGTTCCATGTGCGCGCACAAAAAAGCATCTGGAAAAGTGGAAAACACTGGAGAGGCAAGAGTGTAGGGTGCTGGCAGCGGTAGGCGGTAGCACCTAGGACAAGAATGCATACCAATACACACCAGAAAATTGCTTTTTCAGCAGCCCAAACAATGCGCCAATGACAGACAAATCACAATGGCCTCAAGTGGAGTTGCGTTTGTTGTTGGTGCTCCTCTTGCTATAGGAAATATAGGAAGATGAAGAAAACTCAGGTTGAAATGATGTCTTGAAGGTGGCCACAAGAAGAAAGGTGACAAAGATGTTGAATGTGGCAATGCTACTGCTCCAACTAATGATGCTATGCCAACCCACTACCCCAGATCACGACAATATTGCCAGTTCAAAACACCCCATCACTGCCAGATTTTGAACTGGCACAACCATAGCGGCAGTGATGAGGGTTAGCTATCACTATCGGTTCCTACAAATCGGCAGTGTTCTTCAACTTCACTACTGGTTCTTTACTAAAACTGATAGAATTCAGGTCCACCAACACTGCTGGTTCATGACACCACCCGGCAGTGTAACCACGAATATCACTGTTGGTTTATGATTCAACCGGCAGTGTTATCGTAAGAATCACTGCCGGTTGTGACAAGAACCGGCAGTGATAGCTAATCTAATGCTACCGGTTTGGTGCTCAAGCCAGCAGTGCCATCATGACCATCACTGGTGGTTTGTTGCTAACTGGCAGTGGTAGTTATAACAACACTGCCGGTTTGTTGCTAACCAGCAGTGATGGTTATGACAACACTACCGGTTTGCTGCTAACCGGCAGTGATGTCCCGTTCGCATTTTATTGTTTTATAATTTATTTTAATTTATATTTTTTCTTGGAATCGGGTTTCACTTTATATACACTATGTAGATGATAGGTCCATCAATATTAAACATTACAAATGTTACAGTTATATGTTCTTATCAAGATCTCGATCCCTCAAAATAAAAAAGAAATGTTCTCCGACTTCACGGATTGTGCAATGCTTCTCGGACTTCTTACAATAATCTGGCGAGCCGCTCTAGGCCATACTGGTCCTTGAACTTCATAGATTGTGCAATGGAAAATACTCCATATTTTTCCAATACCTCAGCTAAGATGAATTTTGCCAGCGACGATTGCAGCGCGACGATCTCCATGTCTAACAGCCTTTCGTGGTTATATTTCTTGCACTGTCGTTCAAAAAAGATGATATCCAAAGAGGAATCAGTAAATCATTTTGTTGAATAATTAACAGAAATAAATGAAATGGGGATTATACATACCAACTTATCGGCTTCTTCCGCTTTCCCTCCGATGTAGCGAAGCATTGCCCATATTACATAAAACCCGCATTCATTGTTTCTCGCCGGCTGTTTTAGGTACTTCCCCTCCATTTCGACAACCTTGAATGGGACCTGCATCCCACCAATATGTCTTCTTCATACACTGAGCAACATTAAAAGGAGAAACGTTAGAAAGCGGTATGTGTGATTAGAAAATAATATGTTATTAGGATCGCTTACTGATTCAGTGCTACCACCGGTGCATCCAGATGATGAAATGGTTTTTTCTTTGAGTCCCACACCTTGAACAGATTTTTGGCAAGATTAACACAAATGAAGATGAAATGGTGGCTGCAATCATAGAATCCTAATTATCGAATAATCTTAATGAAAAAAGAAGCATAAAATTAAAAGCCAAGAACACATACTCGCAGTTGTAGGCTAGAAGTATGTGGGTTTTGTTCTTCATCTTAAATTCATCGAAAACAGCAATCAATCTCTGTTTCAGGTCTTCCACGTCACATCCATGGAGGTCTAGAGATGTCTTCTCATTGACTCGCAAGGGGTCCAAGAAGCCTATGTTATCCCATTTGCTTTTTAGAATGCAAAATTTTGCTATACACCAACATAAAATCATGGGAAGTGCTCAGAAGTTAACAATTTGTGTCCCGAGAGAGTAGTTAATTGTAATATCGTGCGTGTAGGGTACTTATATAGTCCACAGCATCAACATTTGTGTATTGAGAGAGTGTTTCTGGTATAGCTGGAACAAGCACTCGCACTCGACATCGAATTTCTCTTCTTCAGGATAATTAAAAACTTGTGGCGAACAGATAATAACCTTAAAACCAAAGTCCTCCGTCTCTGTTATTTGAGCCATGTAATATTCATGCAACTGGCGCATATATGTTGTCAAATTTGTATTCTCGTGATTGGGAACCAAAAAATTGCCCCTTTCATACTTCATTGCCGGTGTTGCCGTCCCTTGTACATCATAATAGATGGTCGCGGCCTCTTCCATGGTTAATTCGGGGTTGTTTTTGACGAACTTCTGTATCGTCCATACATATTCATTGTGTATTTCATCGGCTCTTGTTGTAGCGTACTGGTTCTTTGTTTGTCTTTAGAATTTGGACTTCAACAAAAACAAAGGCAGTGAGGCATAGAGATTGAAGAAACTAATACAATGTTCCTTCAAGATGTGTGCTGTAAATTTTCCTTCCATCAAGTTTGTAACGCTGCCACTGAACGGCCTTTTTCTTTTTTGTTGGTCCACTTTGGGAGCATTAGCGATCGAATCCAAGGACCTTTTCTGCGACTATGAGGATGCCTTTGATCTTGTTTTGGGCTGAGGTGGAGGAGGAGGATGACGATGAGAATTCTGTTTTCCTGGGGCTAATGAAGATGGAGGAGGAGGAGGAGGAGTCTTCTCTTTTCTCGGGGCAGATGAAGATGGAGTCGGACAAGGAGGAATAGAAGGAGACCTCTGTTTTCTTGAGGGTGATGGCAAGGGATGAGAAGGGGAGTGATCTCTGTTGGGAGATGGTGAGTGATCATCGTGGGTGGGTGAAGACTCGCAATCATCCTCATCATCAGAGGACAATTGGTGGTCAAGATTAATAAAGTGCTTGTGCCAGGCCACTTGAGAGCCCTTGTTATGACCAAGTTTTGACCTGTCTTCTGCTATGTGGTACTCGATGTGTATCTTGTTATACTTCTTATCAAGTATTATGTCAATGGTGACACGAGCGTACCCCTATGGAATTGGGCAGCCACTAATGGTCCTGTCTCCCGTAGGCTAGGCCTGGCCGAGCGCCACCTTGTCCTTTGTCCATTCCTGACGGATGTACAACTTGATATTGATGGGTTCAGTGATGTCATCCACCGGATGAGGCACATTCGCATCTTCTTCGCCGAGCGAGGTCGATCCACAGCTGTTGCGACCCCTAAACAATGGTCTAAAGGTAGTAGAAGTAGGGTTTTATGGTACTCCTGACCCCTTGGACAGCAAAATTTGTTGGACTCATGCTTCAATAGTCACCTCAATCCGTGTGTCTATTCTTTCTTCCATATCTTTTAGTCACCTCAAATACTCTGCCACCTGATCCGCTCTACCCCCACTACTACAGAATATTTATCCATGTCGGGCGTTTTGGGTTTCCCACGGTGGGCAAACTGGTCCGCCGCCACCGAAAGGCCACGGTAAATCGTGGCTTCCCGCGGCGGACAGCTTTGCCCGCCGTGGTTAATCGATTTACCGCGGCGGCCACATAAGAACGCCCGCCGCGGCAAATTGTTCAGGAAAAACAAAAAAAAGAAAAAAAGCCCACATGGGCTTGGATCCGGGCCGCACTGAACCTAGATCCCGCCGCCGCCGTCGATCCACCGCCGTCGATTGGATCCGCCGTAGCTCCAACCCACCGCACCGCCGGAGGGAGAGGAAGGGCCGGAGTGGGCGCCACACCCACCGGATCTGCGCCGCCGTCAATTGGGTGGGAGGGAGACGATGCCCCGCCATGGATCCATGACGTCGTGGCGGGTTGGGGCCACCCCTCCGTGGATCCGTGCCATTGCGGCAGGTTGGGGCCGCCCCTCCATGGATCCGTGCCATCACGGCGGGTTGGTGCCGCCCCACCGTGGATCTGTGCTAGACGGGCCACGCCGCTGCTCGCCACCGTGCGCGGAGGAGCACCTGTCGCCACTGCTCGCCACCATCGTCGGGGATCTACAAGGGTGCGAGTGTGAGAGCGACAAGATCCACCATTGATCTGAGAGAGAAGAAAGAGGGCTCCACACCTTGCGCCGGATCTGCCGCCGCCGCCGGGGCCTCCACGCCGGCCGGAGGAGGGAGAGGAAGGGGCGTCGTCGGGGCCTCCACCGCCGGCCGAAGGAGGGAGAGGAAGGGGCACCGTCGGGGCCTCCACCGCCACCGTCGGGGCGGCCTGACCTAGAGCGCGTGGGGAGGAAGAGAGTGGGGAGGAAGAGAGGGAGGAGGAAGAGAGTGGGGAGGAAGAGAGGCCGACTGCACAACAGGAACAGAGTGGGGAGGCTGATTGCGCCCCCCGAAACCCTAAGTATACCTATATATACGTGTAGATGAATATCGGGCCAGCTTGGGCCTGATGGGCCTAGGCCTTTTCCATGGCAGACTTTTAACGTTGTCCGCCACAGTAAATTGATTTACCGTGGTGGACACCTTATGATGTCCGCCACGGTAAATAGGGTATTTACCGTGGCGGGCATCTTAATATGTCTGTCATGGTAAATCGATTTACCGTGACGGGCAAAAGTGCCCGCTGCGGTAAATAAAAAAAGCCCGCCGCGGTAAATCGTGGGTTTTACCGCAGCGGGCAAAAATAGGTGCCCGCCACGGAGTTCAAAAGTGCAACGCTGCGCATATTCATTTGTGTAGTAGTGCCCTCAAGCGGCTCTGGTAAGTGTTAGATTCTTGGGGGAATGCTAGTTTCCAAGGAACAACACCGATTCCTCTAGTGCGACCAGGGTGCTCCTTGGTTTTGAGTGCTTGGGTGAGCACGTCTTTCTCCCTATTAGAAGTGCGAGTCCCTTGCCTCACCTCCTCAGTTACCTGGGAGATCCTCTGGATGAGTTCGCTCATGGGTTGATTTGTGGAGCTAAAGCTCCCGTCCTCTGCGTGGCGTACATTCCTCCCCATATAGTATATTACCAATCTTGGCTCTCAATCGGCGGTCTCAACCTGAATGCCTTCCTCAGCAAGGCAATCCATCTTTTCAAGTTTTGCTTCAAATTCTAGCCTCTTTTTGGAGTAGCCACGAGAGTCGAGATGATGAGAATTCGTTGCTTTCTATGAGTTCTCCTTATTCTTCCTGCTCAGTTCTAAGTACTCCTTGGATAACCTATATTCCTTGAAATCCTACCAGAAGTCCTTCTGCTTGCTAAAATGTCCACCATCAAACTCTAGCTCTTTATTTTGGAGGACAAAATTCTTGTACAATATCCCCTTGAAATTCTTGAAGCATGTCCCCATGATTTCTTTTGCTTTTTTCTTGACTAACTCCTTGTCATACTCCATTGGGAAAGTGAAATACTCTAGGATCTTGATATCCCATATGTAATCCTTCTCACTTTTGGGAACCCTCCACGGGTCATCATCTTTCCCAATCCACTTCTTGTACCTAATCGGGATGAAGTCCCTAACAAGTAACCCAAGGATAGTCTTGTATTTGGTCAAAGCTATAGGCAGTGAGAGTGGATCCCCGAATTCATCGAACTCAGTAATGTGCTAGTGTGCATTCCTATGAATAGGAATCTTTGACACGCCTCGCTTGGATCTGGCCCTCCTGCTACCCGAACCCTCTGTCTCCTCGGCTGGCGGAGGCTCCTGCTAGAGACACCAAGTAAGCTATGACCCTCTCAATTGATTAGCGTGTGTGGCCAAATCGAGCAGGCCGGACGGGGTCCATGGCTTCTCGTTCTCACCGTCCTGATTGACACCATCACCGTTTATCGAATCATATGGCTCTCTCGTCCCAGCGATATCAGCAGCTTCTTGTTGCCGATCTGTTCTTCAGCGATGGGGTAACAGGCAACGATGAGTCATGGCTATGACACAATCATGGTTAGTTTTGGTTGCGGACAACTACTAATAGCATATGTTCATATATATATATATATATATATAATATTTTAATGCAAAGTCTAATAATAAGTCCACATACAACAAAGTCAAATAATAGCATATGTTCACCTAGAACAAATTAATCATTTGAATGACCACATACAACAAAGTGCACCTACTGTTCTATGAAACTAAGCCTACATCAACTTCTAAATAAGAAAAGCAATGACCATAGCCATAAATAAAAGCATGATATCTTTCCAAGACCAAGGAGCAATTCTCCTAATCTTCACATCTCCGGCGGGTAGCTTCTCTTCAATCTCTAGTGCCAGCGGATGGCCATGATTTGCATTCATTGGACCATAGTAGGCCGGTTGCCCATGGTTTGCAAGGTAGGCCGGATGACTATAGTAGGCCCTCAAAGCTTCAGCTTCTGTGTTATACTTTTTGTGCAAATTACCAGGGTAACGATTAACTTGAGCATAGCAATCTTCCCAGGTTCGATAAATCCTAGGCATGTGACCAACATGCACTACATACCATGCCATGGTTGCCTATACATTTAAGTAAATTAGACATGTGGTTTAGTAATCATACTTGCTAGCATGCAGCATCATATGTCATTGGTTAATAGTTAGCAACAGGGGTGCTCATGTGAATTTCTCAAGTAAGCAAGCGTACTTTACTTTGGACAGGCATGGACACCCTAGCCTATAACAAACAAAACATTGAAGTAGGTTGCTAGGAATGCAAATAAAAGCATGTTACTCATCCTCCGAGCAATCCAGGTTACATTTCAAATGAAAGGGCTGCAAAGTCTATTTTACTAAATCACATAATGCACATAAAATACTCATGTTGCAATCATTGATCATGAGAGAAACTAAAATAGCTTATTATGTGCATTGCTTTGCTAGTATTGCCTATCGCTACTGCAACAGTTGAGAGATGCTTTTCGGGAATGAAGATTGTCAAAAACAACTTTGTCTAATCGCATGGGTGATCAGCACTTGAGTCATAGACTTATTTGCTATCTAGAGAAAGAAGAAATGAAGAAAGTGACCAATGACTGACCTATGAATGGAAAATTCTACAGTTTATTTGCTAAATAACTGACCTATCTGTTTTCTTTCCTTTTAGTCTAGTGGGATCTTCATCATGGTCTCCTGGATCACATATTTTGCTAAATGGGGCATGTTTTGTTCATGATTTTGGGATTCTATAAATGATGACTACACTAAAGTGATCAATGTTGTCTTCTTTTTGTTAAATGGTGAGTGTTATGTTTGGACCAAAATCTCATCTCTATTCCTAGAAGTCGAATTTGATATTAAAATATGGTAGTTGCACATTAGTTATGCTATTTTTGATTGAACATCATATCAGTTAGTGTAGTTATGAATTAAGTGGTGCACCCCCAATCATTTTGCTCTAGCTTCGCCCCTGACCAGCAGTACACGAATAGCCAAGAAACATAATCACATATTGTCACTTAATGTAGACATAAGTTAACTTTTTTCTTCTTAGAAGTGAATTGGTAAAAATGTGTTACACAAATGTTCCCCCAAAATAAGTATTACTAGATTCAAGTAAGCAGCAACACCTCTACTGATTCACAGCAACACCTCTACTGATTCAAGTAAGTAGTAACACCGTGGGACATTTCATCAGACACATAGCGAGTAGTGAGCCACGCACTCACCGTGGTGGTGGGAAAGTAGCTGTCCACGCGCTCCTGAAGGCCTCGATGTGGGAGTGTAGGCGTGGAGGAGGAGGGGCACGGCCGGCATCGTGGACGAGGAACGAGGGCACGGACAGCGTAGTGCTCCAGCTTGGGGTGGTGGACGGTGTGGGGCGATGCTCCGGCGTGGGGCGATGCTCTGGCGTGGGGCGATGGACGGCGTGGGGCGGTGGACGGTGTGGGGCGGTGGACGGCGTGGGGCGGTGCTCCGACGCGGGGTGGTGCTCCGGCGGCATGGGGGAGGGGTTGGCTTGGGGTTGAAATGAGTTTGGATAATTTCAACCCGCGCCTCTTTTATACCAGTAGCTCATCACTGCCGGTTCTGATTGTAAACTGATAGTGATGGGGCACATCACTGCCGGGTCATTCCCCAAACCGGTAGTGATGTGGTGTAGCAGTTAGGTGTTAAGTTAGGTGTTAAGTAGGATAACTTTTTGTTTTCTTTCGAACTCCTCCTACTGGCACAACAGTTAAGACCCCTCAACTTAGCCCCCGAGACCCATGTTCGAGTCCTAGGTGGCCTAAATTTTTTTGTTCTATTTTATAAATTATTAATTTACTTTAGAAAATAGCTCATCACTACTGGTTCTGATTATAAACCGACAGTGATGGTGGTATATCACTGCTGGGTCATCCTCTAAAACGACAGTGAAGTGGTGTAGCAGTTAGGTGTTAAGTAGGATAACTTTTAGTTTTCTTTCGAACTCCTACTGTCGCAACGGTTAAGACCCCTCAACTTAGGCCCCGAGACCCATGTTCGAGTCGTGGCCCAAATTTTTTTTGTTCTATTTTATAATTTATTAAGCGGCCTAATGGTCAAAAGGAAAAAATAAATAACCCTTGGCACACATCCTATACTAGTGCAGCGGTTAAGTCTCTAAACTCTACAACCCGAGACCCGAGCTCAAACCCAAGGGCTGGCATAATTTTTTTTTTATTTTTTATATATCGCTGCTGGTTTTCAAAATAAATCAACAGTGATAACCAGCATCATTGTCGGTTTATTCTCATCAATGCCGATTTTTTAAAACCGACATTGATGTTTATACATATTAAAAATTTTCTTTTATATACTGAATAAATAGAAGCATATGTATTCCTATGTCAAAATGGCTTGAAATTTTTTTGGCATGCTTGTACACCCAAATTAAGACCCCACACAGGATCTTAGGTTTTTCTGATTAGTTTTTTTATTTATTATATTTTTCTCTATGCCGAATGAGACAAAAGAGGTTGAATTTCATCTTGGACCTAATAGATTTTTTTTCATCCACCACCACAAAATTCTTATCCCTAGGGCACATTAGAGTCTGTGTAAAAGTTTGGCACCATTCTAGATTTTTTCATGGGTAGACTCAGTTCAACCTATAATTAATCGGTGTCGTCGCGCGGAAATTCAATTAAACCTCAGAAAGTAGCAAATCTTCTTCAGAAAATCCCAAACTAGGTGTTTCCTTCATACGTGGCACGTGCAAGCCTAAGAAAAAGCTTGAGATGAATACGACACCGAAATGCATATGAACCACAAAAACCTTGATAACCTATGTGTATGGTCATGGTTCGATGAAAGGGCACATGTACCTCTATGAAGCATGTATACTCCGCCTATGTCGAAATGGCTTAAATTTTTTTGGCAAGCATGTACACCCAAACTAAGACCCCACACAGGATTTTAGGTTTTTCTGATTAGTTTTCTTATTTATTATATTTTTCTCTGTGCCGAATGAGACAAAAGAGGGTGAATTTCATCTTGGATCCAATAGATTTTTTCATCCACCTCCACAAAATTCTTATCCCTACGGTACATTAGAGCATGTGTAAAAGTTTGGCACCATTTTGGATCTTTTCATGGGTAGACTCAGTTCAATCTATAATTAAACGGTGTCGTCGCGCGGAAATTCAATTAAATCTCAGAAAGTAGCAAACCATCTCCTGAAAATCCTAAACTAGGTGTTTCCTTCACATGTGGCACGTGCAAGCCTAAGAAAAAGTTTGAGATGAATACGACACCAGAATGCATATGAACCACAGACACCTTGATAACCTATGTGTATAGTCATGGTTCGATGAAATGGCACATGTACCTCTGTGAAGCATGTATACTCTGCCTATGTCGAAATGGCTTGAATTTTTTTTGGCAAGCATGTACACCCAAATTAAGACCCCACACAGGATCTTAGGTTTTTCTGATCAGTTTTTTATTTATTATATTTTTCTCTGTGTCGAATGAGATAAAAGAGGGTGAATTTCATCTTGGACCCAATAGATTTTTTCATCCACCTCCACAAAATTCTTATCCCTAGGGCACATTAGAGCCTGTGTAAAACTTTGGTACCATTCCGGATCTTTTCATGGGTAGACTCAGTTCAACCTATAATTAAACGGTGTCGTCGCGTGGAAATTCAATTAAACCTTAGAAAGTAGCAAACCATCTTTTGGAAAATCCCAAACTAGGTGTTTCCTTCACACGTGGCACGTGCAAGCCTAAGAAAAAGTTTGAGATGAATACGACATCGGAATGCATATTTCTAGTTGCCCAACAAATGTTACACGAATTACATGCATGACAATAATTAAACACACAAAGCCGTACAAATTAAAATTAGGACCCAATTAAACTATGACCTTGAAAACAACCTAATAAACATTAATTACTATCAGAATCACTACTGGGTTCGATCGGGCCACGCACACTAACATGCCTCTGTAGTCATATATGGTAATTGATGTCACGGATTATGAATCCGCTTGTATCGATGAAGTCCAATGCCCGTATGAGTACACTCTCTCATGCCTCACAATACCGAAAGAATGGTCGGCCATAGATGTAACCTAGTGAACAACCACTGCCCCTGTTAGTAATCCTTATGCAGTACCGGCGTCCTTCTATAGTGAGCTAGCCGAGGTTACCATTGCAGAAGTCCCAATCGTACCCGAGTTGCTCCGTAGCTTGGTCTAGAATGGCCTACAAGCCACATGCAGCATAGGTAAGGTCCTGGAGCGCAATCTACATGCGGAGAAAAAGAAAAAAATATAGAATGTTATTACAATAATAAACAAATAACCACAACTCAGGTATAAGTGACCATTTTACCACATCCGCACGGTTGTAGCACAAACCATTCGCTTGCTTGCGAGACGGGGATATCACTAGCATTCAAAGCAAGTCCCTTGAAGTGCGAGAAATTAGGCACATCATAGTAAATATGTCGAAGTGCCTCTAAACAGATGCGCACAACACTGAATTGGGCGCTTATCATGTCCGGGCTCTATCTTCCTGTCTCGTGGATATGGTTTCGATGATATGCACCCCTCAAAGGGATGGAAAAACTGAGTTCACACGTCCATAGCCGACCACTTGCATTAGATGTCGTGTTCTCAATGATGTTCGAGATAAAGAACCAGCTAAGTGCTATTCGCAGCCAATCTATTGGGGCTATAGTCTGCGACATATATGTATGCAACAATGATATTAAACTAATTACACTTATTTATTAGTATCAAAAAACAAAAAATATTGGAAAATATTTCATACAATAGCTGGAATAGGGAAGTGTGGAATGGCCACATTAGGAGCGAATGACTCATCGCTAGGGTGGAAACCTAGCTCTTGTGGTGGGGGAGGTCTGTTGTTCATACCACCTGATCGATAAAATGACAAAAAAATATGAACATAAAATATATGCACAAAAAATTCTTCTAAGTAAAATATGGCAACATAATTAAATATAGATCGAATGTAAGGAATAAGAATATATATAAATGTAGAATGCAAAGAAACATGAATACAAATATAGATCAAATGAATATAGGTAGAATATTAGAGAAGACAACATATCAATACCATTGAAAAATGCAGGAGCCATGACCAAATCACGTAGAGTGGATTTCTTGGCAAGTGAGAGTGAAACGTGAGAAATGAGACTGTGAGAGTTTGTGGGTGAGTGGGATCGATGTATGTGGCTGGCGGTTTGTTTTATATAGGGTGGCATGGACATCACTGCCAGTTTTTAAGTAGAACCGACAGTGAAAGTTAATATCACTGCTGGTTTTTAAATAGAACCGACAATGAAAGTTAATATCACTGCCGGTTTGTAAGTAGAACCGACAGTGAAGGTGCATATATGTAAAGGATATATTTATTTAGATAGTACAGTGGGAAAGTTTTAACAACAACGATATATTTATTTAGATAGTAATGAAATACATCAAAAATAATAAAATATTAGAAATAAATTACATATACGATAACAAAGACCTTACACTAAAATTTCATATACAATAACAAAGACCTATTTGCGTACAGGTCAACGTTACAATCAATGTGTATCAACACATTATAATGTAACCACCTCAGTAGCATTCTTCTAGCACCAACTAGGGGCAAACAGCAGCACCGAGGTGGTCAACGAGCTATACCGGTTGGAGATGACAAGGTGGCATCGATGAATCCGCCTTGTCTGTGCATGGCCTTTTTCTAGATGCGCACCGTAGTGGATGGCTCTGTGAACCTTGTGGCATCTCCAATCTTTGGCATTGCTCTATCTTTAGTAGCATTCTTCTAGTACCTCTTGTGTGCACCATTTTGGTAGACTATGACACATAACGATATCTGTGGTTTGTTGTGAGAGGAAAACATTGTATCATGGTTGATAAGGCCTAGCTGAAACCAACATGCATGGAGAGGCTAGCTCCTGGCCGAGGGCCATTTTATAGGGGCTAGCAGTCGTGGTAAATTTTTATTTCTAAACAAAAGTTGTCAGGGTAGGTGGGAGAGTGTTCTAACTATTGTGTTCAGTGGGAGCACTGTTGGCATGTGAGGAGCATCTACAAATCACTGTCGGTTTTAGTTTAAAAACCGATAGTGAATGGTACATTTTTTATTTCAATTTTATAAATTATTAAATGACTTTGGGAAATTGCTCATCACTACCAGTTGTAATTCTAAACCGACATTGATGAGGAAATATCACTGCCGGTTGAATCCTCAAACAGGTAGTGATGTGGGTGTAGCAGTAAGGGGTTAAGTAGGATAACTTTTCCATTTCTTTCGAATACCTCTGACTAGCTCAATGGTTAAGACCCCATAGCTTAGCCCTCGAGACCCATGTTCGAGTCCTAGGTGGCCCAAATTTTTTGTTTCAAATTTATAAATTATTAAATGACTTTGGGAAATTGTTCATCACTGTCGATTCTAATAATAAACCGACAATGATGAGTAACCATCACTGTTGGGCCATTCCTCGAACCAGTAGTGATGGGGCTATACCAGTTAGGGGTTAAGTAGTATAACTTTTCCCTTCATTTTGAATTCCTCCGACTGCCTCAACGGTTAAGACTCCGCGACTTAGCCCCGAGACCTGTGTTCGAGTCCCAGACGGCCAAATTTTTTGTTTCAATTTTAAAAATTATTAAATGAATTTTCTCTGTGCACCTTCTTTCTCCATGGCCTTCTTAGCATTCCTCTTCATCTCGGCCTGATCAGGAGACTGGAACAGTACACGCATCAAGTAAATGCATCACTCAACAGCCAACACACAAGCCACAGGCATTCCCATTCACATCTCTAGGAGCACATACATCAATGATCAATGAAGGTTGGAGGAGGAATGGAGCTACTACACCTTTGCTCAATGCTGACTATGGGCTAGGCTCCTTTGAGTATTGCGAGCAGGGACTACAAACTGGTTGGGGGCCAGTGGCGCCGAGGAGCTATGGATCCCTCACTACTAGTAGTAGCTCAAAAGAGAATGGCCGCCCCAATGTCCTTCTATTGGAAGTCTAGACATATATATTTATATTTATATTTAGCTGGTCTCAATGGTAGTTTTCAATAACTTTCATGCTCATTAATTTCTATGATACATCGGCATATTTGTTGAGTTCGCAGAGTATTAACGAGGAGGAGAGAGGAGATGAGAGTTTCATCAGGATCAAGCATCCTTCACGGTTATGTGCATAATGATTACATAGTTAACAATAATCTAACTATCTTTAGGTGCATCAACAATAAGGGCCTCATTGTGATCAAGCCATACGTAAGCAGGTTCATCACCCTCTTGAAGGATAGATAGGGGTACGTTCGTCCCAAATGGAGGCATTTCCTGATAGCCCTTGTAGTCTTCTTCGTCTGTCACTCCATTGACACCAATAATCTTCCTTTTCCCTTCTAGGACTACTTTTAGCCTTCCTTTTGTCTTCTTGTCCCTTGCATAGAAGACTTGCATAACATCTCTTGCAAGGATGAAGGGGTTGTCTCTATATGTGGTCTTAGTGAGATCAACGGTAGTGAACCCTTCGCTATCAGTGTTGATTTCCTCAAGCCGGACCCACTGGTAGTGAAAAAGAGCTGCCTTCAATGAACCATAGGCTTGCTCCCATATCTCCTCTATGAAACCATAGTATGTCACCTGCACGTTGCTGTTTTCATCGTGAGCATCAAAACGAACACCACAATTTTGGTATGTGCTCTTTCCATCTTGCTTTTTTGTGTAAAATCTAAATCCATTGATCTCATACCCTTGGTACTTAAGATATGTACTTGAAGGTCCCTTGGCTAAGGCATCTAGTTGATTACCCAACTTTATTCCAAGCAAGCGACGTCGTAATCAGTTGGCAAATTCCTCCTTATGTTTTTTATCCAGCCAAGCCTGTGACCTGCTCGGATACAGAGTTTGTTGCGATTGCCTGTGCTTGTCAATGTATGGCATCACACCCTCGGCTTGCTGAAGAACAGCGAACTATGCATGTCTAAAAGAAATAGGGTTGTCTACTATAACAGATTTCTCCCCAATCGTTCCTTTGCCACGTAGTCTTCCCTCGTGACAAGATTCTGAAACTCTGACACTTTTGAAGTCCAGATAATATGTGCAGAACTCAATAGCCTCCTCTGTTGACCATCCTTCAACCATGCCCCCTTCTAGCCTAAATCTGTTCCTAACATACCTCCTGAAAACTTTCATCAAGCTTTTGAAAGAGAACATCTGATGCAGGTACATTGGGCCAAGGGCTCTAATTTGGTCAACATGATGAATGAGCAGATGCAATGAGATATCAAAGTAAGTCGACGAGAAATGCATCTCAAGCGTAATGAGAGTTTTAGCTATGTCCCGCTGCAGCTGCTCTAGCATGGACATATTAATGACCTTTTTTGAGATCACGTTAAAGAATGAGCAAAGCGTTATGATTAGGGCACAGACCTTTGGGGGGAGGATACCACATAGGGCAACATGGAGCAGCTGAGTCAAAATGACATGATAGTCATGGGCCTTCATAGGGCCATAGTTGAACTTGAGTTCTCTCATGTTCACTAGCCTCTTTGGGTTCGCACAGTAGAGCGTCGGGACTTTGGGTTCATTGAAGAAAGAAATAAGTGCACGCTTTTCTTCTTTCTTCAATGTCCATGACGCAACCAAAAGTTTGAACTAGCCATTCTCTAGCTCCACGGGATGCAGCTCCTTCCTGATTCCCAAGTGTTGCATGTCTAGGTGTGTGGCTAGTGAATCCTTCGATGTCCCTCGGTATCCATCAAGGTGTTAAGAGTGTTAGCGCACACATTTTTAGTGATGTGCATGGGATCAAGACAGTGGCGTACATTCAGAAATGGCCAGTAAGTTAGTTTCTAGAAAACCAATTTTTTTCTTCCAAACGCTCCCATCAGGCGATGCTACTGCATTGTCCCCCTTTCCAAGGACAACCTCCAGTTTGTTGAGTTCTCGAAGTATCGCATGCCCGTCTCGATATTTTGGAGCTAAGCGTTTCTCAATAGTACCATTGAAATCTTTTCTGTTATTGCGGTAAGGGTGATCCTTAGGTAGGAACCTACGGTGTCCCATATAAACTATCTTTGAGTTATTTGGCAGATTTACCGCATCGGTGTCATCGAAGCACTCGGCACATCCAGTATAGCCTTTTATCTTCTCTTCGAACAACGAACCTCGACCTGGCAGGTCGATGATTATAGCGATAAGTACTCCCTTGATCGTGACATGTTCCTTTTTGTACTCATCCCAAACATCCGGCACACCCTTTTCAAACATCTCCACTAGTTCATCGATCAATGGTTCTAGAAACACATCGATGTAATTCCCAGGTTGTCTTGGCCCTTGGATCAGTAGTGGCATCTGGATGTACGACCGCTTCATACAGACCCAAGGTGGAAGGTTGTATATACAGAGCATCACTGGCTAGGTGCTATGATTGCTTCTAACCTGGTCGAAAGGATTCATCCCATCTGTGCTCAAAGCAAATCAAAGGTGCCCTACACCGATGTCCTTATAGAACATAGTATTGATAGTCCTCCAGTCATGCCCATCGGTGGGGTACCTCATCATTGTATCTTTCTTACGCTCTTTGCCATGCCAGCGCAACAGCTTGGCTGACTTTACACATGCAAACAGCCTATGCACCCGGGGAGCTATAGGGAAATACCAAATGACCTTTACGGGACCTCCTCTGGTCTTGGTACCCTCATCTGATGGCCCTTCCTTGTACCGTGGAGCTTCACACTTGGGGCACTTGTCCAAGTCTTTGTATTTTTCTCCACGGTACAATATGCAATCATTGGAACACGCGTGGATTTTTTCAACCTCGAGGCTGATGGGGCAGATCATTTGCTTGGCCAAGTATGTCTTTTCTGGCAACTCATTTTTTCTAGGAGCATTTTCCTTATTATACCTAACAACTTATCGAAGCCTTTATCGCTCAATATGTATGTCGATTTGAACTCTAACAGCATGATGTTGTCTTGCAGTTTGCTCATTGGACAATTCCTATACAATGGTGTTTTGCCATCTTGTCTCATTTTCTCTACCTTTCTCAGTTGTCTTTCACTAAGACATCCGGTCTCTACATTACGTAGCAGCTGAGAAATGCCATCGTTATCCTCGGTGTCGTCAGCTAGCGTGTTCCTAAACACATTATTAACTGTGGCCATAGGTTCCATATTGACACCGGGTTCCTCATCAGCATCATGGATGGCTACGTCAGGCATGTCCACATCATCATCGTTTTCCTGCAGAACATTCACACCAACCTCACCATGCATAGTCCATATCGTATAGTTTGGCATGAACCCTTTGGTAATCAAGTGCGATCATATAGACTCAATTTGATGAGAGTTTCTATGATTCTTGCAATCTTTGCATGGGCAGAAGACAGGGTTCCCATTCCCAGCATGGGCTTTCGCATCGGTGATAAACTGGCTGACGCCATGCATGTACCGTTTGTCCATTCGGGATAGATGCATCCACTCTTGATCCACCTCTGCACAAAAAAATACTGATACAGTAATTACAAAGAATTAATAAGAAATCGAGCTTCGTGAACAACAATTGTAGCTCGAAAGTACCATTTTTGGAAAACATTATTGTACACTAATTATTGGAAAATTGAAATTGGTAGCCCCGGCACTATAAATTGAAAATCATAGTAAAAACAATTATTGCACAATAATGAAGAACATCTATTCTACTCTACTTCTAAGAACTAATTATAGCATCACATACTAACAATGATGATCTTGACCACCATGGAATAATTAGCTAGGAATTTAAATGTGTTCATAGACACCAACCGTTTGGATGATGGATTCACCACAATTTGAGCCTTGCACAAATGTCCAATTGGAAAAGTGCTCTCTAGAATGGAGAAAGAACTAGAATGAGAATCAAGTAATGTAGCCATCAAAACAAAGCTAATTAAGCAACAAAATCAAAGGAGTGGATGTTTGTTACTAACCTTAAAGCAAAAAGATCAAGCCATTCTTCAAAATCCTAGCACTAGCTTCATGGTGAAGCGCAGCCGCAACAATGGAGGGAAGGGTCCAAACGCACGCCTCTGTTCTCGGGATGGAATAGAGGAGGAAGGAGAGGACGGCTGTAGCCTTTTTGTGTTGTAGGCATATCACCATCGGTTCTTGGCTAGAACCGACAGTGATAGAGCCCAATCACTATCGGTTCTTGGCTTAAACCAGCAGTGATGAGTGGCCGCCAAAACACTGCCGGTTCAAGCCACAAACCGGCAGTGATGTGGTCCTTCACTGCCAATTTTAGCCCAGCCCCAATCATTTTTTTATTTTCAAGCTCATAACCGACAATGAATGTACATCACTACTAGTTCTCATAAATCCAGCAGTGATGATGCCGGTAGTGATGTGCAAATCTGGCGTAGTGATTGTAATATATCACAATAATATAATACAAATAGTATTTGGATTACATTAGGCCTAGAACATGTAGCACCCGGTTTTAAGAACAAAACCAGATACACACCATATGTGAGCCTAAAAAGTCAAATCTCACATATAGCTATAAATAAGGGTAATATCAAAAGACAATGCTAAATACATAGCGTGTTAGTATAAAGATTATAACCTCAGAGTATAGACAGCGGAATGACAACTCCGATCTTTAGGCGAAGACTCCAAATCCATAGGGACAACTGACTGGTTGATCACAAGCCTAATTTCTCCAAACTCTAGCAATCTGGTACCCGTCCGGGATTTTTATCCAAATAATTGAAAAAAATAAAGCAAGCGTAAGTACATGTCGTACTCAACAAATATAACATGGGGTTCATGAGGCTCCAAAGACTGACACTGGTTCAACTACGATTAGCTTTTAATTGTCACAATTTTAGCATAGGAGTAGTAACAAGTTTATCACAAGCCCATAAACACATGATCAGGTAAACATGAATAATGAATAGCATAAACGGTAATCATTAGTGAGCATCTTTATCATCAGTATCATCAGTGTTCATCATCTATTCCATAAGGGTTTCAAGGCCGCTCGTGATCGTGAGCACGGCTGATATACCAGTTTTACACTCTATAGAGGTTGTACACTTTTACTGTGAGTCACGATTTACCCTTTCGCCCGAGGTGGCCAACCTCTTGACCCACTACCAAGGAAGGTCAGCAGGGTTCACCATGAAGCCTTTCAAAGGTTCGTCTAACAAGTTAGGGCCGCTAAGGTTTCCCCATCAGTAAGCATGAACCCCCCTCCAAGGAGTGACTAACAAAATACAAAGAAACCAAAGTGCATCCTCTTGGCAGGCCAAGATCATACAAACCGGAGCCCTTCTTGTGCCATAAAGGTAACCTCTAACAAGCCAGAAAAGGTCCTCATATTGAGCTAAAGCCAGAGCCATATAGCCCTCACAGCTTTACTGTAAGTCCCGGATGATCACTTACAGATAAGTCCTTAGGGAGAGGAATCTAGAGCACCATAAAATAGCCCAATGCTCTAGCCCCCTCATTCCATGTTGCTAAAAAGCATCTTTTAGTGTTTATTGCATATACCATTAGTCAAGTTACATGATTATGGTTTTGGTTGAGCACTAGCATCATACTACACAATGCAATAACCCAAAGGAATCAAGGTAAGGTAACAAGGTACTAGAAAATCCTTAGTGGCAGTCAAGGTAGACACATGCAGTATGAATTAAATGATTAAAGGTGTATAGGAAAACAAGGAAGATCACGTGCTATACTTGCCTTTTACTCTTGCTCATATTTTCCTCACACTTCGCTTCTGGACATCACCTTCTGATCTTCAGCGCTCACAAGCGATTCTCGTTCTACTCGTAGCAAACACCATGCATAGGCAAACATACAAGCAATAGATAAAAGCAACTAAGAATAGTACACCACCTAAGGTAAAACGACGTACTAAAAGAGAACCAATCCCTACGGTCAGCAGAACGCAAGATACGCCGGAAACAGAGCTACGGTTGAAAAGAAACGACTATCGAGAGTTTATATTATATAAAAGAAAAGCCTACAACTACATGCTTGATTTATTTTAGTTAAACATAAACATGGAAGATTCATTAGTTCAGATTGGACAAATCATATTTATACTTAAAACTGAATTGAAGCTAACCATTATTTTATTTTATAAATGTTCTCACATAATTTATTAAGCAAGTTAAGCTTTATCTTTGCAAAAGAAATAATTGTGAGGGCATTTGAACAAACCATATATGATGGACGTTTAAGCTAAGCATATTATATATTAAAAACGTATTCATGTTTCCATTAATCAAGTTAGCAAGTAATTATGAAAGATCGATATATTTACTTACATTGCTTTTAATTATAAAATTTGGTTGCATGTATATTAATCCATTTAATATTTAACTATATATAGAAAGACATGTGGACACCAACATATAGATCGTGTCGATACGAATCTAACGCAGCTTGAATAGAGCAAAACGGAGTTAAAACGATTTTCTATGTGAAGGATTAGGGGTTCCAAATATTAATCAATTTAATATTTCACTATATATAGAAAGACATGTGGACACTAACATATAGATCGTGTCGATACGAATCTAACGCAACTTGAATAGAGCAAAACGGAGTTAAAACGATTTTCTATGTGAAGGATTAGGGGTTCCAAGGACGGACGAGCATATACACGTACATAGACTCTGCAGATCACGATGGCTGATATATGGCTCCACGGTGTGTAGATGTAAATAATGAAGTTTCTGGAATTAAAGCATAATATATATAAGTGGAAAAGAATTACTTACTGTGCAAGCAAGATACAGGTTTGATATCGATATACATCAGTGCACGAGAACCATGGCGTTGGGCACTAAACTCACCGAGAGCCAAAACAATATTGTATCTGTTTTTGCTGCAGGACATAGATGTTGGGCGACGGTGACTTGCAAGATTTGGGAACAGGCAGCTTGCCGCCGGCTGGTTTTGTTGGAGATGCATGGATGGGCAAGCAGACATGGCCGACGCAACTTGCAGGGGATAGCCGGACGACCACCTCACACAATGACCATGGGACCACATGAACGTGAGAGCGAGCTGACAGATGAGAGTTGGGAGAATAGATTGACAGATATAGGCTCACCAGGTACAGAAGCAGACGACAATGAAGAGGAGCACTGCCGGAAAATGAAGCACAGTGCACACCATTGGAGTTCGCCGGAATTATCGTCGGGGACGGGTCATATAACGGATTGATACAAACAAGCATGCTCAGGTGCAAAGAACGAAGAGAGGTACCTTGCGATGGCGGTGGCTCGCCGGAAGAGTCGTCGGAGTTGGCCGAAGGTGACATGACAGGAAGAGAAAAAATTCTAATTTACTACACGAGGGATTTTCCAAACTAGGGGCTCCCCTTACGGTAGTTTTGGTGTGCTTTGTCCAAGAGGTTGGTACATATTTATAGGAATAAAAACTCTCCATATCTACATCAACTATCAATATGGTACTAATTGATATTGCCCCCTCCACATTTACTAATGGGCTTAAATAATCATTAAAGCCCATTAGTAAATAAATGCATGGGCCTTTAGGATTTATTAGGATTATTGTCCAAGGGCTTTGAGCGTTGGGAAAAATGAGAGATTTATTATTTTTGGAATTAATTAATTTCGTGGGTAAAATAATTCCTAAAAAGTCTAGAATTATTATTTAAGCCACGAAAAATACTCCGAAAGCTCTAAAAATTCGGAGAAATTTCTCAGAGACATTATGGAACATGAGAAAACCAAATAAAGTATTTGGAGCCCATGATAAGATAATTTGGAGCATCTAAAAATTAAATTATGCTCATAGACAAGTAGAAACAAGTTCCAGAAAAAGCTGAAAAAATTCCCAGGAGGTTTTGAGCGATAGGTTAATGAATGAGAAACTCAAAGGAATGATCTAGAGCAGAATGAAGAGGATTTTAGAAAATTCCGAACAAAAAGATTAGGATCGAGAAAGCAAGAATTTGATTATAGAAAAAGATAGAGACGAGCCGGAGACAGATAAACGACTTACTAAACACGTTTTGAAAATTTTACTCACTCATTACACCAAGTCACACAACAAGCAAACATCACATCAAGCAAAACCCATCAAATTAATTTGGAAAAGATTGAAAATTCATTTTTTCTATAACTAAATTTGCACTACCTTAAACTAAACTTGGGAAATTTTATATCAACATTGAAATTATTTATTTTATTTACTGTTTTCTATGCATAACCCAAAATCAGAAATTTTGGGGTGTGACAGAACATATATACACAATGTATCAAAATATACATCACTACCGATCGTCCATAATGGAACTAGCATTAGTAGGAGAAGAACATTAGCACCTTGATTAGTTGATAAGGCAATGGTCTTCATCTGGATTCATGACTTGGTCCATAATGAAACCCTAATCGATCAACTCCGCTGTAGTTTACCCTAGTTTCTACAACACAAGAAAAAGGTGAACCCAAGATTAGGTCATTAGGTCATCAATTAACTAAGTGGGAACATGTGTGCTAGCTAGTGTCACTACAAAAAATGTGTCATTCTAATTTCAAAAAAAATGTGTCATTCTATGACATTTATGCCATGACACCTCGTCCAAATGTCATTAAATCAGTAAGTTTATGACATTTCTTGGGAAGTCATCTCAACTTAATGACATAAAAGATTGCACACCACAAAAAACGTCTTAAAGGTAGTCAATTTTCATATTGTGACAATATTTATCATGTCATAAAGACCAATATGCAAATGGTGTAAATCTATGACAAGGATGGTGTGTCACAAATTACTTTGCTAAATCTTTGGAATATTGTTATCGAGATGGCATGTGTCATGACTCCAAGTCGTTCCAACTAAAACTTTTCCTTAGAACCTCTTTGATGACTTTGCATAGCCCCTCAACCACCCAAGAATAACCTTATTATTCATGTTGAAGGATTCCTAGTGCTCTCTACTAGGACAAGGACTCCAAATTTGCTAATCAACCTTATCATCTCTCACGTCAACCGAAGTCAACTATGGTTAACCTATGATCAAACTTGAGAAGATACTCAGAGAAGGATGCCAATCAACATCTCTACCCTCTCTATAAGTAATTATCTAGTCCTAGGACAAGATCATTGGCCCCCAATGCCAAGATCCTCTCTCTAAATCAATTTCTCAAAATTAGAGTTTTGACAGAATGTCCCAACTAAATCAGCGAATCGTTTGTCAAATCTTAAGTTCAACATAATAAAGTTGGAATGAGCTATCCTCAACTCTGTCTCTTGGGACCCACATGTTAGCATGAAATGGGAAATGTCTTCAACAAAGGAAAGCCAATTCTACTCACTCTCTCACCCACTCAACCATTCCCCACTCTCTCCCTCTCTCCACAAGGAAGAACAAGGGAAGAACTACAGGGAGGAAGTGAAGGAGAAGAAGAGAAGGAAGACAAAGAAAAGAAGAAAAACAAGGAAGGATCAACACCATCTCAAGCACCAAGAGCATCTCAATCTATGGTTAGCTCAAGAGCTCTCTCTTCTCATTTTTAGGAAATCTTCTCTCAAACCCTAACTCATTACTACTGTAAACTTTTTTGAGGCGGGCAAAATGATTAACCAAGGTGGGCATCGCAACCGCCATGGTCCAAACGTCATAGTAAATCAATGTTTACCAAGGCGGTTGAAATGCATGCCTCGGTAAATCAAATAAAAAACAAAAAAAAAGACTGTAGCCCAAACTGAGTCTGGATCTGGGCCTAGATGCGGACACCCTTGCTGCCTAGATCTGGGAGGAGCTCCTGTCCACGCTCGATCCGTCGCTGCCGCATGAGCATGCTTGGATCTGAGCTCCTCCTCGCCGGATCTGGGCTCGTCCTCATCGGATCTAGGCTCTTCCTCACTAGATCGGTGTTGGTGAAGGGGAGAGGAAGCGTCGGTGAGGGGAGGGACACCACCGCCCACCAGATCTGTGTGGAGGAGGTGCTTCTGCTATTGGATCTGCATGGAGGAGCTACTGTTGCTGGATCTATGTGGAGGAGGTGCCTAATCCACGGTGGTTGAGGTGGTGGCGCTAGATTCATCGCGGGGGAAGGCCACCATGTGCTCGTGACCCGTGAGCCATCTCCATGGAAGGACCCCACAAGCCCACCATCAGTGGAGGGATCTACCTCCAAACGCGTTGCTCGGAGAAGGGGGCCCTACGCCGCCATGGGCGCCCCTACACGTCACCGTAAGAGGGAGAGGACGTGAGAGGAAGAGATTTACGGCGGTGGGGAATAGAGGAAGAGGGAGGGGAAGAAGGAGAGGGTGCTGACGCTGCTCGAGGAGGGGAGAAGGAGCAGGTGATGGAGAGAGAAGAGGGGCACTCGGGGAAGGGAGAAGGGGACCGGTGGTGGCACTATGAGAGGGTGGTTGGGTGAGGTGAGAATGAAACCCTAAGCTATGTATTTATATTAGAACGTGTCTATCGGGCCTCGTCTGGGCTTGTTTGGGCCTCGGCCTTTTTTCTGAGGTGGACCTTATAAGAGGCCTGCCTACGAAAATGTTGGCATTAACAGATTTTAGGAGGCGGTTAACTGCCTCCGTAAATCAATGTTATGAGGTGGTTGCTTATGACTGCCTCGGTTAATAAAAATGACCGCCTCGATTAATCCTAGGTATTAATGATTCAAAAGCCCGCCCGCCTCTGAGCCTCTTTGCCAAATGCATCGGTTAAGTTTTTTTGTAGTAGTGACTCTTGATTTCTCTATGCATGGATGCAATGTGAAGCTTGGTAGTTTCTCCCTCATCCCAAGAGTAAGCTCGATCAAGATCATCCCTAGCTCAATCATTTTGTGAATCTCTCAAATTTCTCTCTAATGCATTTTAATGGAATTTTGTGAGAAATTTCATGAATGGCCAAATCCATCTCTTTTGCTTGGAAACAAGGTTGAGCAAGACTCCATCTCTGATCTTGGTGGCCTAGAGGTCACCAAATCTCAAAGATAAGTTTCCATGCCCAATTTCATGAATTAATCTCTCTTTTTCTCATGAATGAATTGATTCTCAAATCACAATGATGCACTTGTTAATAAGTAGAGCACAAAACATAGCAATCACTAGCCCAACATGTCACCTAAACAACCGTAGAGAGGCCTTGCACATGCATGATAAACATCATCCAAAGATTAGGTTTGAATCATGAATGAGAAATATGAACAATGAAACACATAGGTCCTATCGACACATTGACAGAGCATCTGTCAGATCCATGAATCATCCGTCAGCACGAACACTTAACCAAATCACAGTCAAACACTTAGTCTTCACTGATAATGATTTCATGGACCACCCGTGAGTTCCATGGATCATCTATAAAGAATAAAAGTTAATTTCCAGAGAACTGGAGTGCACCACTTTCACCATGGAGCATCCGTCAATTTCACATATCGTCTGTGAGCACATATCACCAAAAATAGCTAAGTCCCTGCACCAACATATCATTCGAGGGAACATTCCATCAAACCACAGATCATCCGACAAATCACTGGTACGTTCTATCAATTCACTCAGAGCCCAACCAAAACTTGCTAGCTTCGGGAATTATTCCACTAGATTGTTCGTCTAATTCACAAATTGTGTCCTTTGCATATTTTTAATGTATGAAAAGTTTAACCCTTAACCTTTGACCTAACCACCCTATCACATGTCTAGATATAAATTAGTACAACACTAAACCACTATTATAGAACACTCATCAAAGCTCTCTATCTCGAATCACTCTCATATGCTCTTTATCTCTCAATTCAATCAAGCAAGCTCATCTCCAACTCTTCTGATGTCTTCTCGCAAGTTAACCTAGGATGTGAGGAACATTTATGGGTAGTCATGATCGCCCTTGGTCATTGGGACTTCATGACAGGCACACACCACTACTACTATACCCCTTTTTTGGATGCTTACATGTTTAATCATTATGAGTTTCATTCCATTTAAAATAATGAACTACTCAAACTTGATTTACTAAGTTAGACCAACTCACTTAAGTAATCATAGCCCTTACATAACCAGCGGGTTTAGATCACTTAATTACTTAGTTGGCTAGCTTTGATAGAAGTCAAATATGAGCAGGCACTCACTCTCGCATGTATAGGAGCTACGTTGAGACAAGTGGCTAGCTACTTAAAACTTGTAAGGGTATCAACTTGACTCTATTTTCTCAATGTGACTAAGGACCAACCTAAATTGAGACAATTAAGTGATGATCAATTGGTAAATCTACTCAAGCGAGGGTTAAGGTCACTGTGAGTGTTGGATCTCAAGTGACATAGCTCGTGGAGTGACTAAGGACCATGCATGGGATAGCGAGTTTGAGTAACCACCCATACAGACCACATATCGCTTATTGGGGCAATAAGCCAAGTAATTTGTGGTGACTCACTTATTGTGCAAATTCGATGCGAGGGGTGATGTGGTGTAGATGAGATGTCGTTACATGGGTACCTCATCAAATCGTTCACCCATTTGAGAGCCACATTGAGGAAAGGTTGGAACCATGAGGCAACCCTTATCTAGGCATGGGTATGGTGGTTCATCCTTGGTGTCCGTGTGGGTACAATTATACACCTCAGCAGAGACCTTTTCGAAAGCCTAAAGTCTTTGGATGGAACTATTTGGTTGTTCTTACTTCTAGACTTAGTGTAGCATTAATGATGAAACTTGATGATGAGATGAATCACAAAGTTGATCACTTAACTATGCTTCTCAATCATTACTTGTCAACATAACTATACATGTTAGGAATTGAAATATGGATCATGAGCATATCTTAATAAACACCATGCTTTTTATGCAAAGTCACAAATTCCTATTAATCTCTGCATCCACCAAATACATATATGTTGGTATAAGCCTATGAGTACGCAATATACTCACGGTGCTGCCGATAAGTTGTTCTGCAGGTAATTTTGACATGATGACCATTGAGCCAAGCTCAGTGAAGTCAGAATTGTAGTAGACATTGGGATGGGCCTCCCTAATTTGAGCTGCAAGTTAATCTGATGAGTATAAAGTGACCAAGAGGAAACTTAGTTAGAACATGGGTTAACAAATGAACATCTAGACATTATGTTTAAGATTACATTTCATTGTATTTTCTATTATGGTCAATGATGTAATTTGTTAAATTCTTCGCCATAATGTGTTTTTGATTTGTGAGTTTTTGATGATTGGCTCGTGTGGTGTAACTCAACCGTAAAAGATCTTAAAGAGGATGTGCGGATGGCACTCTTCTAAGGATCCTTAGTGTCGGTTTAGGTTAAAGCGGGTCAATCAAGTAGATGACACCCACTTTAGCTAGATTGATGCTGGGACCCTCACAGCATGTAGGTCTAACTGCCAAGACGGATCCTGCTACGGGTGTTCTTATGCATCAGGCGCTCGACACTAAGCACGGTGCCATCGATTATTTTTTTGTTGTGGTTGTTGATTTGATTGATGGTATTGGAATCAAAAATACTATAATGGGCCCAAATATAACACAATAAACACACGTAGCCCATGTAATCACACTATTGCTTTATTGGGACTCACGCTCCTCCTATATATATATATATATATATATATATATATATGCGGTTTGCATAAAAGTGAATATGCTTACATAAGCATTTGCATGAAGTTTTGAAAAAAACCGTAACAGCTAAACTAAACATCCAAATTAAATTTCGATTACACCATCGTGTTTCTTGCAACAAATCCTTCAAAACAATACCCCACATGGATATATTTAGATAAAATTTTGTTACAGAACATTTATTTTATGTAGAACATTTTCTTTTATTGAGTAGATACGATGTTCTAGGTTTAGAAAACAATGTTGTGCCTCTATAATAAAACTATTCTCGGTTCACATTAACAATATTCTAGATCTAAAAAAATATAAGTTCATACGATTTGTACTATAATATTTGTGAAAATAAAAGGGTAAATCATATGGGTACTAATTGAATATCCTAAGATATACTACGTGAATATTAAAAAAAATCATAAAACATCTCATTTATACTACCAAAACATGAACAAAAAATTCATAGAACATCAGGCTATGCTACGTGAACATCACAAGTATATCATAGAATATAGAGAATGAAAAACCAAAACATGTAAATAAATAAAATGGATAACTAAAATAATTAATTAGAGTAAAACATAGAAGAAGGAAAAGGGAATTAAAAAACATAACAAATGCTATTATATAGAAATAAATAAATAAACACAAAAAAATAATAAAATATTAAGCAAAACATAAGGGGAAACAAAAATAATATAAAAATAGAAAAAATCACATGAGAGAAGAAAAACAAAAGAAAAAATCACTAGATACTATTTGAACAACCTAAAATATATCACGGAACATATCAGAAATACCATGTGAATTCTTAAAAATTACTGTTGAACATCATGTTTATACTATGTGAATATCTCAAAATACATCATAGAACATCACATCTATAATATATGAACAACACAAAAAGACAGGAGGGGAAACAAAAATAATAAAAAGAAAAGAAACATGTAATAAAGGAAAATAAAAAAGAATGATATATGGATAGCACTTGAACAGCCTAAAAAATACTACAGAACATCTCATGAGTACTATATGAACATCATATTTATACTAGTGAACATCCAAAGACACATTATTACATTACATGTATACTTCTCGAACATCACATGTATCTCATAAAGTAAGGAAAAATAGAAAATGAAAAAAGAAAAAAAATAACAGTAAAATAATGAAGTAGAAAAAGGGAAATGTAAAGGATAAAAGAAATGAAAAGAAGAAAAGTCCAAAAAAGTGACAAAAAAGTGACGAAAGAAGGAAAGAAAGAAAAAAGGTGCAACATGGTTTCTTCTATAGCTCACAACCCATTAATGAAAAAATAAAACATGAAAAAACATGAAATAAAGAAAAATCATAATTAGAAAAAATACAAAGAAAGACTAAAAATAAAAAGAAAATAAAAAGAAGAATAGAAAACCATAGAAAAACAAAACAAGAAGGAAAATAAAAATGTAAGAAAGGAAAAAAAAGAAGAAACATGTACATGGTTACTCGGCGCTAAAGCGCAAGGGGCAATTTCTTATTGGGCTCTAGTTTAAAGTTATCTTTTTTCCTTGGCTCTGAAACAAAATTTCTTACCTATTTGGCCTCACTCAAAGTTTCGTTTTTCAATCTGGCCTTACCGTCATCTCCCGCCTTTAACACCGTTAAGTGGCATATGAAATGACCAAACTGCCCCTGAGACATTATGAAAAACCAAAGGTCACCCAGGCAGCATAACAACATAATTTTGAGCACTTTGAATCCAATTTTCATAACATAAAAATTTGTGTTATGAAAATTGGATTCAAAGTGCTCAAAATTATGTTGTTATGCTGCCTAGGTGACCTTTAGTTTCTCATAATGTCTTAGGGGCAGTTTGGTCTTTTCATATTCCACTTAACGGTGTTAGAGGCGGGAGATGACGGTAAGGCCAGATTGGAAAGCGAAACTTTGAGTGAGGCCAAATAGGTAAGAAATTTTGTTTAAGGGCCAAGGAAGAAAGACAACTTTAAACCAGGGCCAAATAAGAAATTTTCTCAAAGCGCAATCGCGTAGAAGGTGGCTAGGCCGCTCACTAATGGGCTGCTTGTGTGAAATGATTGTCGATGCGCTCAAATGGAGAAATGTCTAAAGAATATATCATAGAACATTACATATATATTGTATGAACATTGTATGTATCCTTGAAATAAAAAATGGAAATAAAAAGTTAATTATAGTAAACTAAAAAGGGGAAATAAAAAACAAAATGAAACGAAACGAATAAGAGAATAAAAACATAGAAAAGAGAAAAAAGAATAGAAGAAAAAAAATACGAAAAAGAATAAACCATGAAAATAAAAAATGAAATAAAGAAAATAATGCATTATAGTTAAAAAGGTAAAAGAAAGATAAAAATGAAAAGGACAAAAACCACGGAAAAATAAAAGAAAATGAAATAATTGGAAGCAAAATAAAAAGGAAAATATAAATATAAATAAACAAGAAAAGTGAAATAAATCTGCGTACAGACACGTACACGCTCTTGGGTGAAGCTAAGAGCATCTCCAAGAGTACTAAATATTTTCTTTCTAAAAACATAAAGTTTTATGACTCCTAAAAAATATTAGAAAGAATAAAGAAGGCCATCTTCAAGAGTTTCTAATAATTTACTCCTAAGATATAGACGACAATTTTACATCAGGAATCATATACTGTTTATAAATTATTCTAACCACTTTTATATATTCTTTCTCTCTTATACATTTACATCAGGAACTCTTTCCTACTCTTTATTCTTTTCATACCCTTCCACCTTTAGATTGGCCGACAAACACGTGCGGGAGAGAAGATACGCACGACTCGGAAGCGCGTAACTTTACGCAGGACAGAGTGACTTTTCTCAGGTTTTAAAAGATTAGGAGAATAGATTATGAGTTGTTGGAGAGAGATTTTTTCTTATCTTGCTAAAAATCAAGAATTAAAAAGAAATTTAGAAAACTCTCAGAGATGCTGTAATAAAACAAGTTTACTCGTTGGCTCATTTACCAAAGAGAGAAAAAGACAAATTTTATGGCCCATACGGCCCAAATTCGTAACTGCAACACTGACAGGAACTGCTCGGCACCGTGCGAGGGCACCGGAAGAATCGAGTCCTTCTGCCCTAGCCGAAGGATAACATGCGAAAAAAGAATACTAAATATGTAGAGGGGAGGATTTTTGTTTTTTTATACTCCCTCCTCAGTAAATTTTACAATTTTAGAATTCAAGTTTATCCAAAACTTTTAGTAGGCTATTACATCATGTGGGACCCACATAAAGACCCTGGCCATCCGCACTTGTCACGGATATTTCTCTTGAACACTTGTCCGCGCCTGAAGCTTCGCGTTGCTACACCAGCTTGTTTAAGGGGGCTGATTCTTTAGTGCCACGTGTGGCAACTCATGGCCACAAGTTTTCTATTGTTGCTTGTGTACTGCAGCCGCAATTTATCAGACTACTCTCTCCATCTCTTAAATTTTGCAATTCTACGACAGGGGAGGTGCGAAATTACATAAATATACCCTTAAAAAGTAGTCAGATAAGTTATGGTTGCAGAACTGTACAACTTTATAATCATTGCAGTACACAAGTAATAATAGAAAACTTGTGGCCATGAGTGGCCACATGTGGCACTAAATAATCAGCCCCCTTAAACAAGCTGGTGTAGCAACGAGAAGCTTCTGGCGCGCAGACGAGCCTTCAAGAGAAATATCCCTGACAAGAGCGGATGGCTAGCGGTACGGGTTCTTTATGTGGGTCTCACATGATGGGATAGCCTACTATGATAGTGCCTTAAAAAATTTCAAACAATGCCTTGTTTAGATGACCTCCAAATTCCAAATTTTTTCACTCTCTTTTCATCACATTAATTTTTGGACGCATGTATGGAGCATTAAATGTAGGTAAAAAAAATAACTAATTGCACAGTTTGGTTGTAAATCACGAGACGAATCTTTTGAGCCTAGTTAGTCTATGATCGGATAAAGTTTGTCAAATACAAACGAAACGTGCTACAGTGTCCAGATTACAAAAATTTGCAATCTAAACGAGGCCCAAATTTAAATTCTAGAATTGCAAAATTTAGAGAGCGAAGGGAGTACTTTTTAAAGATATATTTACATAATTTCGTATCACTTTTTGGTTTCTCCCCCACTCCTAAATTTGCAAAATTTACGGGACGGAAAAAGTATGTGTTAGCAAACCTACACCACACGGCCTACGAGTGGAGGCCAGCTCAGGAGCCTTCGAAGTGGGATTAGTAATATAACGTTGAAACATAGGCGCTCGAGCTTGAGAGCCAAGAGCGCGAGAGTGGGAATAGTGAGGTTGATTTTTGTTATATTTTTGCGCACTTCGTCATATATGTCTACACTGTAGCAGCTAATTCATCCGTACTTCATCCGCTCGTGGACTCTGGGCCTCTGGCTCACCTAGGGCGGGTGTTTGCACGAGTGACGGAGGAAACATATTTTACATTAAGAAAAATAATTAAATAAAATACTAGAAAAAACAAAGTTCATCAAAGTTGTGAGTCTTTGTTTCAGAAAATATTATAGTTATTACAATTGTATTTTAGAATTAAACTAGCAAACATACGTTACAACGAGACTTATATAGCTTATATTGCACGATAACTAGGGATGAAAACCGTATGGATATTTTCCGATCGTATTGGAGTCCGAATCTGTTTAGAGGGGTTCAGATCAGTCCGTATCTGAGTCCGGATATTTAACATCCGATACCATATCCGTATCTAAATACTCAAATCACATATTTATTATGTCAACATCCAATCGTATCCTATCTGACATGACTGACACTATCCGTATTTGAATCCGAATCCGACCAGAAATATGAAAACAAATGTAATATCAGTGACATGTGTACGTATCCGATCCGTTTTCATCCCTAACGACAACACACTAGACTATACAAATGAAGTAGTCACTACGCCAGTAGCGATTTATAGAGGTGGTCCAGGATGGTTTATAGGGGTGGTTTGGCCAGCCGTTTCTACCGAATTGTTGCTACAAATGGCTGGTTTGTAGGGGCAGGTAGCGAAACGCCCCTACAAATCGGATTTGTAGGGGTCGGCTGGATATTGAGCCGCCCTATAAATCTGTTTCCAAAAATTCACAAATCCAGACAAAAAATAGGATTTTTTTTAATTTGGGAAGGCCCCTCGCACGTACCCTTCTCTACCACTGCACCTCACACTCACTTATGTCTATATTGGATTTTGGTTCCGCACATATTATCCTAAACCGAGTTTAAATTGATTGTTTGAGGCCGTAAACGAATTCAAATAAAAAAGTTATCAACCATAAAGTTTCATAATTTTCGAGATCTACAACTTTTATTTTGGTAGTTTACCATCCGAGGTCGTTTACAAAATATGAATTTTAAAGTTATGAAATTCAAACGTAGTTTTCCTTGACAAGATGACTTCAAATCAAAATGTTGTCAACTATAAAGTTTCATAACTTTTCGAGATCTATAATTTTCGTTTTGTTATTTATCCATCCGAGGTCTTTAAAAAATTCACATTTCAAATTTTTAGAAATTCAAACGTAGATGATTTCAAATCAAAAAGTTGTCAACTATAAAGTTGTGTAACTTTTTGGGATCTACAACTTTTATTTTGGTTGTTTCTCCATCCGACGTCATTTGAAAATTTTGAAATTCAAATTTGAGAAATTCAAACGTAGTTTTCCTTATCAAAATGAATTCAAATAAAAAAGTTGTCAGCTACAAAGTTCTGTAACTTTCCGAGACCTACAACTTTTATTTTGGACATTTGATCATCCGACACAGTGGTAGTAACATTGTTCACAAATTTTACATATCTCTCTTATAGTTTATGAAAGTATAAGAGAGATACATAAATGTTATGAACAATGTTACTACCACTTTGTCATACGAAGAAATAACCAAAATAAAAGTTCTAAATCTTGATGAGTTCTACAACTTTTATCTTCACGACTTTTTCAACTGAAATCATTTAATATTTTAAAATGACGTTTGAAGTTACATTTTTTGAAAATCAAAATTTAAATAGATAAAACATAGTCACATGAAAAGATGGACAAAATAATAGCCGTAAGAACACAATAAATTGATAGAGCATGATTTTAGAAATTTTTAGAAAAAAAAATCATCAAATTTGAAGTTAGTATGAGAGAGAAATACTACTTACAAGTTTCAGCCGCAGATTAAAAAGGGAAATAAGAGTTCTTCGATAATTTTCAAATTGAATTTCAAACAGTATTTTGAAGCAGTAAATGATTTCAAATGAAAAAGTTGTAAACAACAAAGTTTTATAACTTTTCGAGATCTACAACTTTTATTTTGGTCATTTCTCCATCAAAGCTGTTTGAAAATATTCGAATTTTAGAACTTAATTTTTACTATTTGGCGTCTATCTGTAGGCCCCTACAAATCGAGCCATTTATAGGGGCGGCTGATAACACCAGCAGCCTCCTACAAATAGATTCATAGATGCGACTCGTTTGTGCACTATTTGTAGGGGCGACTCAATATAGAGCCATCTATATAAAGAAAGGAGGCGTTGCTACGAATACTTTTTGTAGTAGTGAGTAATTAAAGGAGGAAGACATATTTTTTCAATTAAACTAAAATACGACATAGGTGATAAAGTTTTGTTGTATTCATGCCCTATGTATAGGGTTTATTTGTGTGCAAAAGTATTTTCAAACTACGCTTGCATTCAATTAGGTTTGAAAACTCTTTTTTAAATATCATTTGTAAAATGATTAATTCCACTTTTGGCCCCTCAACTATCATGTTGGTCTAATTTTGACCCTCAACTACAAAACTGTCTGATCCAGGCACCTCAAGTTTGAAAACCGTTCACTTTTAACACCTTGGCGCAGGTGAGGCGGTTTGTGCTGACATGGAGCGGTTTTGTTTGATGTGGGGCCCATGCATCATCGACTCAACCGTCTGATCCAGCCATGTGATGCCCCGCGCGCGCCGTCGCTCACGGTAGAGGACAGGCCGCCCGGCGAGGTCGTCCGTGGGGCTCGCCGCATCCGACTCCTTCGCGCTTTCTTCTGCCCCGGTTCGTGGCATCCACATGGCTGGCTCACGCCGGCTCGCAAAAATGAAGGGGAAATCATCGTGCGACGAGCAGAGAGCCGCGGCCACGGCCGGCGCGCCGGCGCTAGTAGAAATTTTGGCCGTTGGTGAAGGTCTGGCCCAGCTGCCAGTTGGAGCCGGCGACGTTGTAGAACTCGAGGAACTGGCCGTTGGTGGCGGTGACACGGAAGGAGATGCTCTGGGTGCTGAGGTCGCTGTTGGCCTGCCAGTTGGCGCCCCAGTTCCGGGACATGGTGATCCATCCCGTGGATGAGCCCTTGATCTGCACCGCGCTGATGGACCCCGGCCCGGCCACGTTGAAGATGAGCACCAGCACGACACCCTGCAGCGCGGGCCAGCAGTCAGCAATATGCATGTACCATGTCAGTCATCAGTCGAAGCGACGACGAGCAGCTAGCTCGTAGCACCAGGCAGTAGCAGGTACGTACCTCTGGAAGAAGACCGGGATGATGCCGCAACTGTAGACGCCGATCTTCTCCCAGACGGGCTTGCACCACTGGCTGTTCTGCTTGTCGCACTGCACCTGGTAGCACTCCCCGCACGCATTGTGCCGGCGGCGTTGGCCCCGCCGTAGAACGTCGCCGAGCCCCTCAGCCACCCCGCCCGGACCGTCGCGGCGAGGCACGCTGCTACGGCAGCCACCAGCAGGCGGCACAGGACCTTGCGCGCCATGTCGTCAGTTGAGAATGGATACACAGGGGCAACTAACGTTGGTGGGCGAGCTGGACGATGCAACGTGGGGAGGTGATGAGTGAGGGAGAGGGCGGTGATCGCGGCGGTGCTTAAATAGGAGCGCGGCGATGGCCGACGGCCGACGGGAGAGGCGGGGCGCCGACCCCGGCGCGGGATCACATGCCCATCATGCATGCCGCACCCAGACGCTGCGCCGTGCGCCTTAAATGTCACGATTCCTCTTTGTTTTCTCCACCTCCCGTCAGAGTGTTCGCTCTCGTCCATTGGCAGGCATTTCGAATCGAAGAAGAAAGATTCTTCTGCAGCTCTGCACGCGGCCGGCCGGCGCGGCGCCTCCATTTTTCTATGCCGGCCAGCCGTAGCTTCTCTGTCACCCGGTGATCCAAGAGACCTTCACCAACGGCGATGTTGCTCGGTGAGACCGTGATAGAGATCGTGCAGGCCAGCCAGTTCGCGCGGGACATCGTCACGGCTGCCGGCGCTGCGAATCGGGAGCCCCCGAGGACCCCGAAACCGGTTCCCAGGACCAGGAAGCCTGCGGCGGCGGCGGAGCAGACGCCCCTCCGCGCCCGGCGTGCCCAGGAAAAGCAGAGCCATCGGGGTGCACGGCGGGAACCGTGTAGATGCGGCCGTCGGCGGCCACCACGATGGCCTTCACCAGGCCGCTGCCGGAGCGGAACCCGCCCAGCTCGCGGCGGTCCCGCCACACGCGCATGTTCCGCGAGTCCGTGCCCGTGTACAGCAGGTCCCCCGCCGCTGCCAGCGAGTAGACGTGTCCGCCGTCCTCCTTGACGAGCGAGCCGAGGAGCCCCGTCCGCTGCTTGGTCGTCGCGAACTCTGTGGCGCCGCGCAGCTTCTTGTGGTTGCCCACGGCGCGCGCGCAGTTCAGCAGCTAGATGGCGCACGGGCTCGCCTCCACGGGAATGAACTTTGCCGAGCTAGAGGAAGGAGGGAGGGAATGAGTGGCTGACGCGCGGGCCCCACATGTCAAAACCGCTCTTGCCCGTTCAGGTGCTAAAAGTGAACGGTTTTGACAGTTGAGGTACCGGTACTAGACGGTTTTGTACTTAAAGGTTAAAATTAGACCAACACAATAGTTGAGAGGTCAAAATGGACTTAATCCTTTGTAAAATGTTATAAAACTCGTAAGACCCTACCCAACTCCTATTCTCTCCCTCAAACCCCGCCCCATCCCCTGTATGGGCCGAATCCAGCCCGAGAATCTCAACCGGCCTGACTCCCGCCTCCCTCAGCGCGCGAGGCCCATCTCCCTTTATCTCCCTCAGCCCAGCCCCATCCCGTAGGGGCCGAATCCGGCCCGAGCCTCCCATCCGGCCTGCCTCACACCTCCTGCAGCGCGTGAAATAAACAAAAAATACCGGCGCCGATCAAAGGGCTTGAACCTGAGACCGACCATATAGAAGGAGAAACGTGGTCAGACCACTAAACCAAATAGGTTTTTGCTCAAAAAAAAACAACTAAACCAAAGAGGTGTTTGCGTGATATCTTGTAATCTCTACAACTAAAACATTCATAACTATTCCGTCCACAGGTACGACACCAAAGTCACTCCATACGATCAGATTAGGAAGGCAACGCGCACTCGCTCCATACGATCAGCTCAATCCACATAACAGCCGCAGCAAATTAGGAAGGCAAAAATCAATTTCCGTAACAATCGTGATCAATTCCCAACGAATCAGGAAGGCAAAAATCAATTCCCGTAACAATCGTGATCAATTCCGCGATCACCCCACGCCGCCAAATTTTCTGAGGATGTTTATGAAACTAAAATACATGCTTGATGGGATTAAATCATTTTAGCTATATCACGGGTCGACAAAAAATTATGGATGTAGGAAATTTCTATGCATTTTTTGTTGCATGGCTTCTTTGGCACTTTGTCATGTTGCAAGGCCTAACTATTTCATTCTTTGCCGCGGTTTTGTTAACATGCATTCAAGTCATTTTCACGAGATTTGACTACGAGATCCTGACTTTGTTGGTTGGCCGTTGTAGATTACTTTGATGGGTTGAGTAGCTCTTTGTATGGCACTTCTGCAATATGTTCCTTGTCAGTGGTGGCTTTCTTGTCAGTTGTGGCTGCAATTTTGCAGCTGAGATCATAAAATAGAAGTAAAACATGTTTGCCAATTGGATTGGGAAGAATTTTCAAGATGTTACCACTCACCACAACCACTGGATGTTACCACTCCTGCCATTACATATTGGTAGGGCATCGCCGTACCAACACGAAGTGGAAGATGAATAAAATAATGTGAAGGATAGATCAATACTGTTCTTTGTATGAGATGAATTTCTTGTAATACCGTCTTCTCTAACTTTATTGGAATATAATATAGAAAAGCTACATTGAGAGTGCTGCCCTTATATTGGGTATTGGCTTATAGATTTTTTTACTAGTTATGGTATAGAAGAGATGAGTATATATTTCAATGGTTTAAGGTGTTTTCTTAAGGTGATTGATGGTTTCCTTATGGAGACTGTTGAAGAAAAGCTGAGAAGTCTGGTGAAATGCTGCAATCACGTAAAGAAATAACACTCACAGGCTAATATGCATGATTAAGCTTAAAATTGTTGTGATATTATTTTATTCCTGTTGCAACGCACGGGCATTATCCTAGTTTATATTATACGTATGTTTCTTGTCTAAAGAAAAAAAAGACATCTAATTCAAGAATCAAACTCCATAAACCTTATGCGAACGGATCAAGACCACTGGACCACATATGCTTTTACGAACGTCGTGATTACTAAACATAATTAATTATTAATTTTCAATGCAAGTTTGCGTTGAAAAGAAATAAAACAATGCCATCTGTAACTCCTAGGATATTAATTAACTCCAAGTGACTTCTATATGCTCCTATGATATTAGCTCAAAGTAATGTTGTACTTAAAATACTTAGCTCAAATTAGATGGACCAGTGCATCCTTCACTAGCAGCAGGAGAGGTAGATCAATTTTTTGATGTTTCCTTGCTTACATTCAAATATGACTGGAAACCAATAATATGTATTTATTTAGCAGCAGGACATGCTTGTAGCACTAGTTTGATCACTGCAATTAGTGCTTGGCTGGTTGCAAACTTGAAACTGAGATATATGTTAAATAGGTCTTTGCTATTGTCAGAATTTTTTGTCGTTGTCTGATCTTGTTATCTGAGTTAACCATGGTACTGAAAACTACACATGTTCTGTCAACCTAGCTCACCTTGCAACTATCTGTTGATATAGTTTCTGAGTTGGTGCTGTGTGTTAAAAAAGGGAGGAGTCAGCCAAACGAAATCTTTTCTTTCATTGTTTGCCTTGGTTTTCTTACACTTTTGACCATGCTAGTTCTCTATATTCCAACTTGTAATCTGTATTGTTGTATGCTTGTAAACTTTGCATTATTCCAACTAGGTCTGAAAAATAATTTCTGATATGAAAATTCAGGTCTAAAAATAATTTATGGCTGACCTATACACATTCTAAAGCTGATTTATTACTAAGTTCAGTTTTCTTTTATTTTACGCCAAAATACTGTGGGGGAGATCCCCACAGTGAGATTTTAATATAAATTTTAGGGAAAGAATGTACTTACATACAAGGGATTAACTAAAAACATCTAACCATACACAGAAAGATGACCTCAAGTCATCCTTAAAACGAACAAACTGCAGTAAACATTGATTTTTAAAATTAGCTAGCCAGGCACTCGGACTCGGTTGTCGCCTCAAAAAGACCTTGTCATTCCGCATCTTCCACAATTCCCATGCTGCAATCAACGTAGCTTCTGTGAAGAAGGGTAGATTGTGAGCCAAACTTCCCTGCACCAATCTATCCAAGAGCTGCAATGATCCACCCCAAGCGAAGTTGAGAGTAGCCCAGCATTCCTGTGCAGAAGGACAGTCAAAAATAAATGTTCGATGGTCTCCTCTTCCCCATCATCACACATGATGCAGAAGATACTGTCTTGAATGTTCAGGTGCCTTCTCCTCAACATTGACTTGGTGTTCAAACGGTCCACTAGAATTAGCCAAGCAAAGAATTTGATGCGTGGGGTGCATTTGGATTTCCAGACCGCCTTGAAGATTGGATGGGCTTGCACATTGCTGAAAATGTGGGAGTAAAAGCGTCTCGAAGTGTACTTGTTACCCCAGATGGGCACCCACTTATCGATAGCAGTGTCATCATATGGAGAAAAGTTTTCTTAGTTCAGTTTTCTTTACCCAGTTGAAAGGTCCTAATGGCTAGAGGGGGGGTGAATAGCCTATTAAGAATTTCTACAACAACACTTAACAAACCGGTTAGACAATTATGAGGCGAAGCAAGTGTTGCGCTAGCCTACTAAAATTGCAAGCCACCTACCACAATTTTAGTTTCTATTGTCTCTAACCATACAATAGCTATGGCACTACACTAAGTGAGTGTGCTCTCAAAGACTAACTAAAGAGCCACACTAACCAAACTAACAAGCTCTCACAACTAGCTACACTAAAGAGCTTGATAACTAGTTTGCGGTAATGTAAAGAGAGAGAGTGCAACATAGTTATACCGCCGTGTCGAGGAGTGAACCAATCAATCACAAGAATCAATATCAATGAAGACCAACCACCTCGGAATCAAATGATGAACACAATGATTTTTTACCGAGGTTCACTTGCTTGCCGGCAAGCTACTCCTCGTTGTGGCGATTCACTCACTTGGAGGTTCACGAGCTAATTGGCATCACACGCCAAACCCTCAATAGGGTGCCGCACAACTAACACAAGATGAGGATCACACAAGCCACGAGCAATCTACTAGAGTACCTTTTGGCTCTCCATCGTGGAAAGGTCAAGAACCCCTCACAATCACCACGATCGGAGCCGGAGACAATCACCAACCTCCGCTCAACGATCCTCGCTGCTCCAAGCCATCTAGGTGGCAGCAACCACCAAGAGTAACAAGCGAATCCCGCAGCGAAACACGAACACCAAGTGCCTCTAGATGCAAGCACTCAAGCAATGCACTTGGATTCTCTCCCAATCTCACAAAGATATTGAATCAATGATGGAGATGAGTGGGAGGGCTTTGGCTAAACTCACAAGGTTGCTATGTCAATGCAAAATGGCCAAGAGCGTGAGCGTGAGCCGGTCATGGGGCTTAAATAGAAGCCCCCACGAAATAGAGCCGTTATACCCCTTCACTGGGCACAACACGGGGTGACCGGACGCTCCGGTCAGATTGACCGGACGCTGGACCTCAGCGTCCGGTCATGCGATGTGTGCCACGTGTCCCCTCTTTTCAAATATTGATCGCCCGATCTCAACGGTCAAGTGATGACCGGACGCTGAACCCCAGCGTCTGGTCGTTTCCAGTAAGCATCCAGAGACGACTTTTCACGACCGGACGCGTCCGGTCATGCTCGACCGGACACACCCAGCGTCCGGTCACACGACATCTCCCCTGTGTGCTGCCATGTCAGCAGGACCGGACGCACCCCTCCAGTGTCCGGTCACTAAGTGACCCAGCGTCCGGTCAGAGACCGACGCCAGCGACTTTGCAGCTTCTACCGACCGCACGCGCCGGTCCAACCGAGACCAGCGTCCGGTCACTTACAGTGACCTCTGTCTTTTCTATCTAGGGCGCCGGTGGCACCGTCGGACTGTCCGCACTCTACGGACAGACACTCCGCCAGTGAAGTTCCTAACCCTTGCTCAAATGTGCCAACCACCAAGTGTATCACCTTGTGCACATGTGTTAGCATATTTTCACAAACATTTTCAAGGGTGTTAGCACTCCACTAGATCCTAAATGCATATGCAATGAGTTAGAGCATCTAGTGGCACTTTGATAACTGCATTTCGATACGAGTTTCACCCCTCTTAATAGTACGGCTATCAAACCTAAATGTGATCACACTCTCTAAGTGTCTTGATCACCAAAACAAAATAGCTCCTACCATTTATACCTTTGCCTTGAGCCTTTTGTTTTTCTCTTTCTTTTTTTCAAGTCCAAGCACTTGATCATCACCATGGCATCACCATCATCATATCATGATCTTCATTTGCTTCACCACTTCGAATATGCTACCTATCTCATGATCACTTGATAAACAAGGTTAGCACTTAGGGTTTCATCAATTCACCAAAATTAAACTAGAGCTTTCACCAGTCCAGCACAAGTTAAAGGTTGTTGTACTAATCTGTACCTCTCTCTTAATGCAGAAAAACAATGCTACTTTGGTATGTGTTCTAAGAATTACCAAGTGAGTAGCTTTTGTATCGAACTTGTGATCCCAAAATAAATTGGTTTAACGCTGCATATTTTCACTAATTCAATCTTTGACGCTGAAATTTTGTGGGCTTGAATTTTAATCAAGTTCTTGATTCATGGCTTGATGCTGCTACAGGAGGTGAACGAGATGTTGGGCAGGTCTTGGCCACTACCATATGGATCGATTTTTGGTGGAGGTGAGTTGTGCTCGTAATGGATTGAGGATGAATGATTAGGCTCTCTATTGGAATGTTGACACTTGCTTGGCAACTTTAGCAGCTTTGCTTGTTTACAGTTTTACAACTAGTTAAATTACTGTGTGCATTTTCTTTTCCTTTTTTTAAAATGGTTCTGTTCTTACATGTTGTCTCAATTGTTGATGGATGGTTAGTGCAACATGATACTTGTAAAATGAGCTAAGATATAATTGAAAAATATGAACTAACATATTTCTGACAAGAGCCATAGACTTTCTCTAGAGTAATTCTTCAGGTCCATTGCTACAAAATGTTAAAGGGAGTGTTCACTACAGCTTGTTGCAGTTGCTGCTGCGCGGTTGCTACAGTAACTGCAAAGTGCACCCGTAGTTTGCAGCTGTTGTTAGGTTTTATCTTGCATTTGCCAATTACTACTACCAGCTATGATGATTCACTGAACTGAAATGGAAATTAGATTGGTATGTTCGACCTGTATGTATGCATGCATATGATAGTTTTCACACATTATTACTTCACAACTGATTAGCAGCGTGGCTGCTTACAATTACCATTTTATTACAGTACAGCATATCATCTTTGTTAGCATTAGTGGGTGGCCTCTTGTGTTGTCTATTCCTTGATTTTCTTGCTCTTTGTACATGTGTATTACCTTTATTACAATGTCCAGCAAAGCAACTTATTTCTGTTTCACTTGTTTGATTTGCGGTTTCCATGTAATTTCAGAAGCCAACTAAATACAAGGATGCTGTCCCAACTGCGATTGATCTTTTCAAGGACACCAACTGCAGATGACCTGGGAACTTATTTTGGATCTGGCTGTGACTATTCATGTGTAATGTTCTGTGAATTTGGGTTGTGCCGTTAATATTCTGGTAACATTATGGCTGGTAATATTATGTTAACATTATGGTTCATGTTGTCATTGGGTTGGGCTATGTTGTGTTGTTAATATTCTGGTAACGAATGTAATGTTCAAGGGGCTGTGCTGTGACAATGGATTTTTTAAATTTCAAATTGTATTGCCTGGAATTTGAATTGTGGCCTGTTTCGTTTGGTTCAGCTCAAAAACTGGGTTAGGCTAAAAACCTAGAAAAAGTAAGTGGGTTGCTCTAAAAAAAAAATTTGTGCCTGTGCTCGACATGGGCTGGATCAAAAAAAAATTATGTGAGTTTGCCCAATAAAATTTATGTGGGCCAAAATCAATACAATTGAGAAACATGCTGAAAAATCTTTAAAACATAAAATGTTGTGACTTGTACACTTAAAGGTGATAAGTTGTCGTTAAAGACGCTTATCTTTTGACATTTGATTTTTCGTCAACTTTGACGACCTATGACTTATTTTCTAGGTATTATGACTAATATCAAATGTCAAAAGATGGCACTTTTTTTTGCAGTGAGTAGCCATCTTGGATGACGTGGGCATTCATGTAATGCATGACATAGAACCCTCATTGATCATTGCCCAAGGGTTCTGTTGGGATAGAGTCGGCCTCATGTACAGTGAACCCAAAATTCCAAAACATTCGATACTTATTGCTTTTCTTTGACTTCCTTGGTTTAATTCTGACTTTCTGACGCCCAGTTCCTCGTTCTATCCACTTGCATGTTGCTGCCTTCCTTAACATCAAGCCCCAGATCATCAGATAGCCTCCTCTTCATCTCCAGGGTTGTCATCATCATTTTTTCCATAGCATTCTTGGCGTGTTCTTGCGTATAACCTTCAACCTCAAAAGATATAAGGAATAGTTCTTTGTTCATCTCAAATAACCTCTCAAAAGGTATTACAAGGATTTCAGCAAGCAATCTTTACTCTGACAGACTCATAAAAGGTTTTGAACAGGCTGGGCTAGTCCACCTCAGTCATCATACCAAAACCCGACGTCACCTGAGCAAAGACCTTCCAAACACACCATCTAGTGGAATTCCTAGGATCCTAAACCAGGCTTCCAGTAGCTGACCATAAGGTTCAATATCTCCAACCCATTCAAAAACTTCTACCTTCATTCCCTCCTTTCTTAAGTTGAAAGATGGGTAATTCTTGATATCTTCAACTCTCTTGTTTGGGGTATCTGACTAGGAATCTACCCACATCAAGCTCTCTGATCTGCCAGGGCTAATCCTTAATGTCTGAGAGTTCCTTTTCAAGTTCCCTGAGATTAATGTCACCCTGAATGATCCAAACAATCCCACAATTGCTCATGTTTAGTCAGTTTGAGGCAGCAGGTGTTGGTGTGTTCCATGGTAGAAGCCCAAACCTAAACTGGCGCTACCCATGTAAGCAGCAAGCGGGTGTGGTTCCTTCCACATATATTGGACAGACATTCATGTAGTGACCAACAGTAGAACAAATGAAGCAAGCTTTGAGTTTACTGCATATCCCCGCAAAGTGCCCCAGCTCTCCACAATTACAGCAGGTGAGGTGTGTCTATCTCGCTAATCAATCACAGGAGGGGTATCACCTTGGGGTGTAGCTGCTGGATTTGGGGCTAGAGTAGCACAGCATTGTTGCATCGGTGCTGAACCGCTGTCGACATGGGCCGCATGTCCCTCCGGCATTCACATGTAATATGTGGCCACCGCTGCTTCAAAGGGGCATGAAGACTCGGTTCAAAAAAAAAAAAAATAGGGCATGAAGACAACACAGCTACATCTACTCATAGCCTAGTACAGAATGTCCAATTTGCTGTGCACTGGCATTTTTCCAATTGTTGCACGTATGTATGGCATCGCCGTCGTACTTTCTAGTAGAAACACGGTCGACACTTCCCTTTCGCCAGTCGCCACTTGGGCACAGTGTCCGTCCACCGTTGGATCTACAGGCCAAGCACGTCATCAGGCGAGTATAGTTGAGAAAAAACAGGCAAAGCATGGTTATTAGTGGGCAAACCCGTACTACCGGACGTGACCAGGAGGAGGAATCAAGCTCGACTATGTCCTAAAGAAATTGGGCTGCATGAAACATTTTGAAAAATCCAGAAAGAAAAAATCCATGAAACGTGATTTTTACGTACATGTTCTGTATTCTTGCATAACTGACAATACTTTTTCTGAAAATTGCACATTTAGGGTGTTTTGCCTGAAACCACTAGAAAATTTCAGTTTTTACAGTAGCTTTCTAATTAGTTAACCCTAGACCGTCTTTATGCATATTTACTATATGTTCTGATATTCCTTGTGTATAAGAAATTGTATACAACATTAAATATGTAGTTTACTTGTTGTGTTGCCTAGCTTTATTTTTGTGAATTAAATAGTATATTAGTTCTAAAGGTTTTTCTACACTACTTTGAATTTAATTCTAAAATATGCTAGTGCAACCCTGTTATGAATTGTTATGAATTATATACCATTTTATTTCAAACCAAAATCTTGAATGGTTCAACTAAAAACATGGTACAAGGTTTATGAGCTCTCTTAGTCTGCAGACCTTAGACTTATCAACTTTGAGAGGCTTATATTTGTTTTTCCTAGCATGATGATTTTTTGGTATGAATAAATGCTTGGTATTAATTATGAAAGTCAGTGTATACCATAATTTAAATCCCAAAGAATGCGAGAAGTTAAAAGTAACCATATACCCTGACTGTTATATCCCAAGCGCAGTAGTTACCTAAAAAGATTATAACTTTTACATGTGAAGTCAAATCGAGATGAACTTAATATAAAACTGTAGATGTATAATGAGATCCATAACTTGTAATTGACAAGTTTTTTTATTCAAATTATTTACTGTCCCAAAAATTCTTTTAGATTCTTAGGTTTTGACTTTCAAAATTTAATTTTTTTGAGCGACCTTGGATGTTGACATGTAGGAGCCAATTGCCACAATTGAAAAGTATCTTCTAGCAAAGTGATAACATTGGCTAGTGCCCAGATGCAAATATTACACTGAAGGATGTCTTACAGCGTTTACCCTATTTACTACTCCCTCCGTCAAAAATACAATTCTAGCATAGTACTCCGTCACATAAAGAAGGCAATTCTAACACAATATCTTGATTTAGTATCTTAAGTTTGACCATTATAAATACAAAATATCAATATTTATGATATCAAATAAATATCATAAATTGATTTGGACACATAAATATGAATACCATTCACTGTAAACTTGGTCAAATGTGAATCACTTTAACTGGCATGCAATTCATAGTATTATTTTTTTTAGGACAGAGGGAGCTAGTATCAAGTTAAAATATCTTGAGTTTGAATAACTATATATATAAAAATAGAAACGCTATAACCACTCCACCATGACACACATTTGCCTACAATTATGTGTTGGCAAAAGTTGGGTTTTGACTACCCATTATGTGTTGGCAAATGTATATCTTTTTAACATCAAATTATCTGTTGGCAATAAGGATGTAAGACTACAAGTTAACTGTCGGCGTTTATCTACTGGCAAGAAATGTGTCGGCAAAAAATTCTAGACTTAGTAAGTGTCGGCGTAGCCTACACAGGGCTACTATCCAGGTGTGGGCCAAGGAGTACTCCACATGTGGGTCGGCGGCTGAGAAGCCAAAGCAAAGACTCTCCCACCCGCAGCACACTATTCCGATCTCTCGCTGGGGCCATCGCACACCGAAAAAAGAAAAGAAACAATCCCACTGCCCCAAAGCGTCCACCGCCCCCACGCTGATGCCCCCAATGCCGCCGCTGCCGCTCCCAACGCCGCCGCCGCCGCCTCCAACATCCCCCGTGCCAAAGGGCCACCACACACACCGTCCCCCGCTAGGGCAGTGCTGCCTGTGCGCTAGATCTGGCCGCGCCTACCTCGCCGGATGCTGCAGCCAACACATGCCACCATGCCTTCACTGATGGAGCTGCGTGTGCGGCTGCCTGGGCCAGATCTAGCCACGCCTCCCTTGACCCAGAGGAGAAGGCCCCACCACCGCCTTCTCGGCAGCCGCGCGGACGTTTGACGGTCTGCTTTGGCGGCGGCGAGGTAGGGGAGCTAGAGGGGTGCGAGGGGTGGGGTGGGGTGGGGGGATTGACTCGTCCACTCGTGTTGCCTTCTTGCGGACGAAGCTGGGGCTGTCTCGTGATCTTCCCCGTGGTGACTCACTGGTGAGGAAAGGGGATGCCACATTTGCGAGGGGTTTGATCGACGCACTGGCCTCAGTAGCCGTGGCAGCAGTGAAGGTTGGTGTCGCAATCCCAATTCTGACGATGCTCGAAGACAGCATGCTGCATTTCGGCTACAAGGATGATCAGGTATTTGTGCGGTCTAATCACTACTAGAGAACAGACTTTAAAACGATGTCCCAATTTAGCATTAGCCTCGGCATTTTTTACCCCCGGGACTAAAGGACCCTTTAGTCCCGGTTGGTAATACCAACCAGGACTAAAGCTTTTAGTCCCGGTTTGGGTGATGCCCTGGGAATAAAGATTAATCTTTAGTCCCGGTTTGGACCCCTAACCGGAACTAATTATCCCGGCCTATAATTCAGCTCATTTGACCAAAACAATTGTAGATCTTTTTGAGTTTAACAAACTTGGTATTCAGAGTTTTTTTATCTGAGGTCATTTAGTGTCTCATTTGAGCAAGTTTGACCAAGTCAAATTTGGTCAAATAAAAAAACAACACTTTGACTCTAGTATTATGAACTCTAAATGACTTCAAACTGAAAAGTTTTGAATACCAAGTTTGTTAAACTCAAAAAGATCTACAATTGTTGTTTTGGTCAACTTTCCATTTGAGAAAGTTTGGACGGTTCAAATTTGTGATTTTTAAATTTCGACGCCTACAAACTAGTTTTCGGGACCCTAGATTGTCTCAAATTGAAAAGTTTTGAATACCGAGTTTGTTAAGCTCATCAATATATATAATACTTATATAGGCCATTTTTTCATTTGAGAAAGCTTGAACAAAATGTAGTTCAAATTTCACAAGTGTGTGACATAGTTTTAGAAAGTATATATGAGATTCAAGAAGTTGTGACTAGTGTTTGATAAAAATTTCTCAAATGGGAAAATAAGCTATGTAACAATTGTAGATCTTGCTAAGATGATCAAACTTGGTATTCAGAGTTTTTTCATCTGAGGTCATTTAGTGTCTCATTTGAGCAAGTTTGACCAAGTCAAATTTGGTCAAATAAAAAAACAACACTTTGACTCTAGTATTATGAACTCTAAATGACTTCAAACTGAAAAGTTTTGAATACCAAGTTTGTTAAACTCAAAAAGATCTACAATTGTTGTTTTGGTCAACTTTCCATTTGAGAAAGTTTGGACGGTTCAAATTTGTGATTTTTAAATTTCGACGCCTACAAACTAGTTTTCGGGACCCTAGATTGTCTCAAATTGAAAAGTTTTGAATACCGAGTTTGTTAAGCTCATCAATATATACAATCCTTATATAGGCCATTTTTTCATTTGAGAAAGCTTGAACAAAATGTAGTTCAAATTTCATAAGTGTGTGACAAAGTTTTAGAAAGTATATATGAGATTAAAGAAGTTGTGACTAGTGTTTGATAAAAATTTCTCAAATGGGAAAATAAGCTATGTAACAATTGTAGATCTTGCTGAGATGATCAAACTTGGTATTCAGAGTTTTTTCATCTGAGGTCATTTAGTGTCTCATTTGAGCAAGTTTGACCAAGTCAAATTTGGTCAAATAAAAAAACAACACTTTGACTCTAGTATTATGAACTCTAAATACTTCAAACTGAAAAGTTTTGAATACCAAGTTTGTTAAACTGAAAAAGATCTACAATTGTTGTTTTGGACAACTTTCTATTTGAGAAAGTTTGGATGGTTCAAATTTGTGATTTTTAAATTTCGACGCCTACAAACTAGTTTTCGGGACCCTAGATTGTCTCAAATTGAAACGTTTTGAATACCGAGTTTGTTAAGCTCATCAATATATGCAATCCTTATATAGGCCATTTTTTCATTTGAGAAAGCTTGAATAAAATGTAGTTCAAATTTCACAAGTGTGTGACATAGTTTTAGAAAGTATATATGAGATTCAAGAAGTTGTGACTAGTGTTTGATAAAAATTTCTCAAATGGGAAAATAAGCTATGTAACAATTGTAGATCTTGCTAAGATGATCAAACTTGGTATTCAGAGTTTTTTCATCTGAGGTCATTTAGTGTCTCATTTGAGCAAGTTCGACCAAGTCAAATTTGGTCAAATAAAAAAACAACACTTTGACTCTAGTATTATGAACTCTAAATGACTTCAAACTGAAAAGTTTTGAATACCAAGTTTGTTAAACTCAAAAAGATCTACAATTGTTGTTTTGGTCAACTTTCCATTTGAGAAAGTTTGGACGGTTCAAATTTAAGATTTTTAAATTTCGACGCCTACAAACTAGTTTTTGGGACCCTAGATTGTCTCAAATTGAAAAGTTTTGAATACCGAGTTTGTTAAGCTCATCAATATATACAATCCTTATATAGGCCATTTTTTCATTTGAGAAAGCTTGAACAAAATGTAGTTCAAATTTCACAAGTGTGTGACATAGTTTTAGAAAGTATATATGAGATTCAAGAAGTTGTAACTAGTGTTTGATAAAAATTTCTCAAATGGGAAAATAAGCTATGTAACAATTGTAGATCTTGCTGAGATGATCAAACTTGGTATTCAGAGTTTTTTCATCTGAGGTCATTTAGTGTCTCATTTAAGCAAGTTTGACCAAGTCAAATTTGGTCAAATAAAAAAACAACACTTTGACTCTAGTATTATGAACTCTAAATTACTTCAAACTGAAAAGTTTTGAATACCAAGTTTGTTAAACTCAAAAAGATCAACAATTGTTGTTTTGGTCAACTTTCCATTTGAGAAAGTTTGGATGGTTCAAATTTGTGATTTTTAAATTTCGACGCCTACAAACTAGTTTTCGGGACCCTAGATTGTCTCAAATTGAAAAGTTTTGAATACCGAGTTTGTTAAGCTCATCAATATATACAATCCTTATATAGGCCATTTTTTCATTTGAGAAAGCTTGAACAAAATGTAGTTCAAATTTCACAAGTGTGTGACATAGTTTTAGAAAGTATATATGAGATTCAAGAAGTTGTGACTAGTGTTTGATAAAAATTTCTCAAATAGGAAAATAAGCTATGTAACAATTGTAGATCTTGCTGAGATGATCAAACTTGGTATTCAGAGTTTTTTCATCTGAGGTCATTTAGTGTCTCATTTGAGCAAGTTTGACCAAGTCAAATTTGGTCAAATAAAAAAACAACACTTTGACTCTAGTATTATGAACTCTAAATGACTTCAAACTGAAAAGTTTTGAATACCAAGTTTGTTAAACTCAAAAAGATCTACAATTATTGTTTTGGTCAACTTTCCATTTGAGAAAGTTTGGACGGTTCAAATTTGTGATTTTTAAATTTCGACGCCTACAAACTAGTTTTCGGGACCCTAGATTGTCTCAAATTGAAAAGTTTTGAATACCGAGTTTGTTAAGCTCATCAATATATACAATCCTTATATAGGCCATTTTTTCATTTGAGAAAGCTTGAACAAAATGTAGTTCAAATTTCACAAGTGTGTGACATAGTTTTAGAAAGTATATATGAGATCAAGAAGTTGTGACTAGTGTTTGATAAAAATTTCTCAAATGGGAAAATAAGCTATGTAACAATTGTAGATCTTGCTAAGATGATCAAACTTGGTATTCAGAGTTTTTTCATCTGAGGTCATTTATTATCTCATTTGAGCAAGTTTGACCAAGTCAAATTTGGTCAAATAAAAAAACAACACTTTGACTCTAGTATTATGAACTCTAAATGACTTCAAACTGAAAAGTTTTGAATACCAAGTTTGTTAAACTCAAAAAGATCTACAATTGTTGTTTTGGTCAACTTTCCATTTGAGAAAGTTTGGATGGTTCAAATTTGTGATTTTTAAATTTCGACGCCTACAAACTAGTTTTCGGGACCCTAGATTGTCTCAAATTAAAAAGTTTTGAATACCGAGTTTGTTAAGCTCATCAATATATACAATCCTTATATAGGCCATTTTTTCATTTGAGAAAGCTTGAATAAAATGTAGTTCAAATTTCACAAGTGTGTGACATAGTTTTAGAAAGTATATATGAGATTCAAGAAGTTGTGACTAGTGTTTGATAAAAATTTCTCAAATGGGAAAATAAGCTATGTAACAATTGTAGATCTTGCTAAGATGATCAAACTTGGTATTCAGAGTTTTTTCATCTGAGGTCATTTAGTGTCTCATTTGAGCAAGTTTGACCAAGTCAAATTTGGTCAAATAAAAAAACAACACTTTGACTCTAGTATTATGAACTCTAAATGACTTCAAACTGAAAAGTTTTGAATACCAAGTTTGTTAAACTCAAAAAGATCTACAATTGTTGTTTTGGTCAACTTTCCATTTGAGAAAGTTTGGACGGTTCAAATTTGTGATTTTTAAATTTCGACGCCTACAAACTAGTTTTCGGGACCCTAGATTGTCTCAAATTGAAAAGTTTTGAATACCGAGTTTGTTAAGCTCATCAATATATACAATCCTTATATAGGACATTTTTTCATTTGAGAAAGCTTGAACAAAATATAGTTCAAATTTCACAAGTGTGTGACATAGTTTTAGAAAGTATATATGAGATTCAAGAAGTTGTAACTAGTGTTTGATAAAAATTTCTCAAATGGGAAAATAAGCTATGTAACAATTGTAGATCTTGCTGAGATGATCAAACTTGATATTCAGAGTTTTTTCATCTGAGGTCATTTAGTGTCTCATTTGAGCAAGTTTGACCAAGTCAAATTTGGTCAAATAAAAAAACAACACTTTGACTCTAGTATTATGAACTCTAAATGACTTCAAACTGAAAAGTTTTGAATACCAAGTTTGTTAAACTCAAAAAGATCTACAATTGTTATTTTGGTCAACTTTCCATTTGAGAATGTTTGGACGGTTCAAATTTGTGATTTTTAAATTTCGACGCCTACAAACTAGTTTTCGGGACCCTAGATTGTCTCAAATTGAAAAGTTTTGAATACCAAGTTTGTTAAGCTCATCAATATATACAATCCTTATATAGGCCATTTTTTCATTTGAAAAAGTTGTAGAACAAAAAATACTACATTTTCTCTATTTTTATAGGTTCAACAAAAAATTCCTGTCAATTTTGGTCAAAAACCGAGAAAAAATTAAAACATTTGACGTTACAATAATGTGATAATAAATTTCCTATCGAATAATATTAGTTTTATTAATTTTAAGTTACAAATATATTTTTGCATTAACAAAATACTTAGTATTAGTAACATTTATATTCTATATTCATAAAAGAAATTAAAAACTTTAGGTTACAAAATTTTCCTATTTACAATAAATAATTAGTTAATCAATAGTATTTTTTAAAATAAATATTGCAAAGTATTGAAGTTGCTATGGAATTAATTGATTAACCTAGTATTAAACAAAATCAAAATCCCAGAACTTTCCAATTACGCGGGCGGGTTGGCAAAATTTTCAGGGCTTCAGTCCCGGCTCAGACCAAGAACCGGGACTAAAGGGTGGGCGGCAAATTCGGTGCCCGCCAAAAAAATACCTTTAGTCCCGGCTGGTAACACCAGCCGGGACTAAAGGACATTTAGTCCCGGCTGGTAAGACCAACCCAGCCGGGACTAAAGGGTCGCGGGCTATATATATCGAACGTCTGTTCTGTTCATCTTCGATCTCGCCTCCGTCGCTCAGCCCCGCCTAGCCGCGCCATCCGCCGTCGTCGAGCTCGTCTCTGCCGCGCCGCCGTCGTCGTCTACCCCCGCCCGGCCGCGCCATTCTCCAGGCTCGCATCGCCGCATCTCGTCTCCGCCGCCGCACCCGATTCCACCCTCCGTCGCCGACGCTTCCCGCGTGCCCACGCCGTACGGCCTCCGTCGAACTCGATATGATCTGCTGCTCTCGATCGGCCATGTTTTTTAGATTTTTTTTACAAAGTCTCGGCTGTATGTTAGATTAAAATAAGTACATGTAGTTTATTGTTAGTTTTTAGTTATTTTTAGATAGTTTTTGATATATTAGATTTAAATGTATTAAAATTTAATTAGTATTTTATTTAGATAGTTTTTTTAGATAGTTTTTTATTATAGTTTTTGATATATGTAAAATGTATTATCTATTACTAGTTTATCTAATTTCATGTTAGATTTATTTAATTGGATTTAGTAATTATATATTCTATCTCTCTATATATATTATATATCTAGAGAGAGATTCTATATGTATACATATGTACTTAATTATTTCTATATGTATATATACATGTACTTATTTTCATGTGTTGAGAGAGAGAGAAAATTGTATCTAGAGAGACATTCTATGTGTATCACATGCATATCTAGAGATATAGACATATGCACTTATTTCTATGTGTTGAGAGAGAGAGAAAATATATTGTATCATTCTATGTGTATATATATACATGTACTTATTTCCATATTGATGAAATATTATGTGTTATTATATTTAATTGGATTTAGTAATTCTATATGTGTTATCACATGTACTTATGTTATGTACCATAGTAATTCTATCTATGTGTTATCTTGAAGATACAAATGGCTGCTCCGGATGATAACTTGAGTGATGACATAATGGCGGATATTATCAACGCCGGCACCAATGTGGATGTAGATGACACGAGTTAGTACTTTGCTGATTATGAGAATATCCTGAATATGCCGGTGGTTGAAGATCAACAAATTGTCGCGCAAGAAAATACTGGCGAGGTATATTAGATTATCTATCATCTCTTATAGATGCATGCGTACGTATATTTGTTGTTAATCGTTGTGTTTCTACTCATGTAGCCGGTCTCTGGATCTACATCAACCACCGACAAAAGTAGGAAAGTCCGAGGGCCAAAAAAGCCATTAGAAGGCCGTTTCATAATATCAGAATTCGACACCGACACCGGCAAACCATTAGGACCACATGCTCAGACATATGTCAATCAATGTGGGTTCGTTGTAAGGGATAGGATCCCAGTTAGTGCTCGTGAATGGAAACAGAAGATATCCGCTCCTAATGTTAGTTTTGCATCTGATCGTGACAAGAACCTAGCTTGGAGAGATATCACTCAGCATTTCACATTACAAGCAGATGATGCTTTGAAGGAGCTAGTGAGGGATTGGACAATGAAGAAGATGGCAACATTGTTCCAGAGTTGGAAGAAGACATTGTATAAAAAGTTTATCTTGAAGAATGCTACGCCGAATTTCAATGCTAAGGCGTTTGTCAAGTTGGAGTCCCATTGGGATGCCTTCGTAGAATACAAGACATCCCAAGACAGTGAGGAACGTGTGATGAGGAATTGGCAGAATGCCCGACAGAAGCAATACCATCATCGCATGGAATCAGGTGGTTATAAGAGTGCTATTCCCAAGTGGCAGAACCTAGAAGCAGAGATTACTGCCAAGGGAATCATACCTGAAACAATAGAGAAGAACTGGCCTCAACGCGCGAAGAATTGGTTCTACGCTCATGGGGGAAGCCTAGACCCAGACACTGGCAAGCTAATTTTCGGCCAAAAAATTGAGAGAGCAACACAGAGACTAGCTCGTGCTAGGGAAGAAGCTGATAGTGGTGTTTTCAAGCCCAACAGAGAGAAGGATGAATTGACATATGCCCTAGAGAATCCCGAACACGGTGGTCGAACAAGAGGCTATGGGACGGTTCCATGGCTACACGCATTCCCAGCAGACAAGGATACCTACAGAAGCCGCCAGAGAAAGAAGGATGAGGAGGCAGAACGAATCCGTGCATTGGAGCAATTTGTTGATGAGTCACGACAAGCATTGCTTGAATCACGTGAACGAGAAAAATCTCTTGAGGCAAGAATGCAGGAGGAGATCAAGAGACAAGTGCAGCTAGCAATGAGTCAAATGCAATCGCAATCAACGCCGGGAGTCACCATTAGCCCCGTTGGTCAGATGAAAAGCAGTTGTGCTTCTACGGAGCTGCCAGTTATTCAAGACGACGCTGGGTTGCGCTTCCCTGTTGATGACATTACCGAGCCTCTAACAACATGTGAGCTGCACATTCTAGATGGTAATAATGCATCAGTCATGGTGGCTGTCGGGGTTGTATCTCCAATAGACCGAACGAAGACACCAAGAATCCATGGGTCAGTTATTCAACCTGGATATGCTAGCGTCTCGGTCGATAGAGTGCTCAAAGGTTACAGCAATGTTCCCCTTGACATTGAAGGCGGTGATGGGGAGAAGACACTAGGAGAAGCAGAGAAGACATTTATTCAATGGTGCAAATGCTTCATCATCATTCCTGGGGCGGCACCGCTTCCCCTACCTCACCCTAGGTATGAATGAAAGTGAATGAAATATTATTTTCCATTAATTTTCTATTGGCTTCAAAAATAATTGACACACAACTTGTTTTTGTAGCAGGGTCTCCCCCCAGCCTAGCCTAATCATTCATTCCCCATCTCATCACAGCGTCGCGGGGGGCGAGACGACTTCATCCCCACGGCGATCGCCAACTCCTACACCGGCCCCATCGCCTCCACAACGATCTCCAACTCCTACACCGGCCCCACCGCCTCCACAACGATCTCCAACGCCTCCACGCCGGTCTCCACCAACACCGGCCTCATCGCCTCCACGCTGGTCTCCAACACCGCCCCCACCCCCTCCACAGCGACGCACTACAAAGACGTCTAAGGTCCCGGCGGCAAAGAAGACCCCGAGAAAAAGAGTTATTTCTCAAGAAATACTTCCTGAAAAGACTGATGAGCAAATAGCAGCTGAAGAAGACAAAAAAGTGAAAGATTTTTTTATAGATATAAAAAACAAGAGTCAAGCGAAGCTTAAGGAGAAGCCGTACTTTTACATACCACGAGATGTGTTGAGGCAGAAGGTCGATGCTCACAAGAAAAAGATGATTGAACTTCGTAAGCCTTCGCCACTATCAGACTATGACCGCTCCCTCGTGAAGTCACATGATGCAGATAAGAAAAGGAAAAGAGCATCAGGGAAGGATGTCCCACAGCTCGGACAACAGAAGCAACCAATGCAAAATCTTGTTGTTGCTAATCAATATGGTTCCAACATAGAAGTCTATCGACCAGACAACTCTGGAGAAGTGTCGGTTCAAGCCCTTAATGCTTTTTTTCAAGATACTGGTTTAACCTTGGATCAATTGATGGGCAAAGCTCCAATCCAGAACCTGGAAGTTGATACCTAGAAGACTTATAAATATGGCAAAAGTCTGTACAACCCTGCGGCTCTGAATGAATTGGGTACGCAAATGTACTTGCTCAACAAGTGGTACATGCAGGCGTGTGGTAGGGGTGAGCATTGGATCTTTGTCAGATTTAGAGACCATCATTACTTTCGTGGCGATGACATCTTACATATTAGTTTCGAAGAATTGCATCAACTATACCACATGGACGCTCTGGACAAATCAATCATTAGCTCCTTTTATTTGTAAGTGATTCTTACTTTTATTTAATAAACTCACTTCCATGCGTACGTGTATATAATTATTCTCACATGTAACTTATATTTATATACAGATTCCAGATGTCAGAGCTCCAAAGAATATAAGACACCAGTGTTGGCTTCATTGATCCTTATATCGTATTCAAAACCGGTATTATTGTCAAGGAGCGATGGGTATCTGAAGCATAGGAGAATATCATGATGTTCTTCGTGAAGCAGCACGACAAGACAACAATACTTTTCCCGTACAACTTTGAGTAAGTGTTAATAATAATGTAGTCTACACATTTTATGTAATATCAATACAACTTATATGCATGTACATGTGTGTATAAACCAATGCAGTTTTCACTGGATACTCATTGTTATTGAGTTAAACTCAAGTCGGTTACTAATCTTTGACTCGTTGAGAAAAGAACGGGCACTATACCAAGATATGATAGACATTATCCAGGGGTAATTTCGATCTCTCGCGCACAACTATTATTGAATAGACTTTGCCATAATTTATTAACGATCGTACATTATTGGTCGCACAGGGTTTGGAAAGAGTTTATTCGGCAACATCGCAAGGATTGCAAGGCACCACTTAATGTAGTTGAAATACCAGTAAGTTGTACTATATACACTTCCCCACGTGTTTAATTACTATATCGTACTTCAATTTACGTGTGAGATGATGAGAATAATCTTCTTCTCGTACAGTGGTGTTTGCGGCAGAAACCAGGTAATAACTTGTGTGGATACTACGTTTGTGAATTTATCACTGCGCACATAAGAAGAACTCCTGAAGATGTCCTCAGAGTACGTATATATCAATTTTTATTTATTTTTAAATGAATATATATACATATATGTGTATTAATACGTTTCCTTTTATTTCAAATGCAAGACTGAATGGTTGAAACGAAGGGTCATGCAAAAAGACCATCTGAAAGCAGTCCAAGAGTCAATAGCAGGATATCTTCTAGAAAAAGTGCTAAATCCCAACGGCGAGTTCTACTTTGATCCTAAGGAATAAATGATGTAAATTAAATGTTTATTGATATCATTATTTTCGAGAACAAGATTATGAAAGTGTTGTATATATACATATATATATATATATCTATAATATATATAGTTTCATACTTTATTCGAATATAATAATGCTCAAGATGAGAATTAGATGTAATTATACGCATGCGTGTATTTATATTAGCAGCGTAGAATACGTACATAAAAACATATTATATATTAAACAAATACGTGTAACTGAACTGAAAACAAATTAAACAAAAAAAAAGAAAAAGAAAAGGAACCTTTAGTCCCGGTTGGGGTTACCAACCGGGACTAAAGGGTGCGCCAGGTTTGCTCGGCTGGAGGGCCTTTAGTCCCGGTTGGTGTTACCAACCGGGACTAAAGGTCCCTCTTTAGTCCCGGCTCGATGACCCGGGACTGAAGGTTCCACCTTTAGTCCCGGGATCGTTGTCCCGGCGCGGTAACCGGGACTAAAGGCTGTTACCGCCCGGGACAACAAGTCCATTCTGTAGTAGTGAATGGACTAACACTCAAGGATGATATATGTTCTCTTACTCTCGGTGATGCTGTAGCTGGCAATGCTGTGAGCCGTTGTGCAAATGAGCCTGCTGATGTGTATTGTGATGTTTTCGATTAATCCTGATAGCAGTTTTGGTGTTACATTGTGACAAGCAATTAAAAATCTCGCAATAAAATTATCTTTGTCTGTGATTTTTAATTGCTTGTTCTTTCTTTTCTTCAGGAAGTGTGGCTATGGCTTAGTTCTGCAGAGTGCTTACTTGATGCTTATGTGGTGCTACTGAAGAAATTAGCTCATGCTCAAATGGTACCTCTCTGCCCTTCGTTTAGTTTGTGCAATGAAATATTGGAGACTATTGATTGTGAATTAGCTAATGAGATGTTAGTATGACCCCTTGCTCTTTCTGTCTAATATTGTACAATGTCGTAATAACATTTGCACTTGACTTTAGGATATAGCAGTGACTCTAGAAACTTCTTTGACATGAAGAATTGTACTTCACCTTTAATGTTAAGAATTTAATTTATGGTTTTCTATTGCAAGTACAACATTGTCTGCTTGCTATTTCCTTATGCGGCTATAATTTTGTTATGTGATATTTTTCCTTTTGATGTTTCATACTCTTACTGAATGTGCAATTAAGATTTTACTTTGGGCTCATATGAAGGCTAACATGATTGTCTTCAGTTCTTTGAACTTGGGTCTTAGTATTTGTTCTCTCCATGAGCATCCTCTCCATTTTAAACAGCAGTCATTTGCTACAGAATATGTTTTAGGGGGGGGGGGGGGGGGGGGGGGGGGTGTTTAATAATGCTACACCGAGCAGTATACAGGACTTGGCAAAGTCATTCTCAAATTTCTATGATGAAGTCCTGGTATGTCTACCAGCTATCTGATGTAACTTATAAGCCTGAAATTATCATTTAATACTTGGTGCAAAGCGTTCTAAGTATTCACCACTTGTTATGTACTTGGTAGTCTACAGGAATGTAACTGCAGCTCAAATGTATTTCTAGTCTTCCTTCCGCTGATGAAACGTGATTGATTTCCTATTTTATGTCACATTGTTTTCAGGTCTAGAGAGGAATGCTGACATTGTGAGGTGACCATAGAATTCTACTTATTTGCTCATGAATGAAGTGATTTTTCATGCATGGTCAGAGAATGGACCAATCTGATACAAAATAAGCAAGGTTAAACACTGTATAGCCACCTGATAGGAAATCAGAAATGAGTACCAGATCTGTATGGTCTAAGTTGAAGGGCGGGCTTGGTGCAAGCGGTAGAGTCTTACCGCCTGTGACCGGTAGGTCCCGGGTTCGACCTTGTTGAATCCAAGATGACAATTAAACTGCTTGGTACAAAATAATGTTGACCTTGTTGAATCCAAGATGACAATTATATACCATTATTAAGCTGTTGGTACCTAGCTCGCTGCTTGTAGTTGGCACGTCATTGCTAACTAGATTGAATGGAATTATATAATGGGCCTATGTCACCAAATAGTTGATAGCATATCTGCCCATTGTACAGTAATATTGATTCACTATTTGCACCCAGTAACAAAGCAAGAGTTAATGATATAGAGCACATTTCACTGACATTTTGCCATTTTTTCATGTTAGGTACTTAAGCTATGTGGTGTTGCAAGTATTTTGGATTGGCAACCTTTTGAGGTTCGATCAGAGAGCTGGAGTGGCAGCAACCATATGTGCACCAAGTTGGTGTTTTTATGTATTTTGGAGTGGCAATAAGTGTCCGGGAATTGCTGCAGGAAGACATGAATTGCAGTTATGTTTTTTTGGTTGCACCTACTATAGACATGGAAGCGTTGAATGCCACTTTTGTGCCCAAGTCATGATCTATTGATCTCTCACTACCCCAGCTCAGTTTTTCCCCTGCGGTAGGGAGCACTCGTCTCGGCTCAGAAGCTCCCGTCACGGACGCTACTTCTTCCCTGGCGTGTGCGGGAAACCGAGGCGAAAAGTGCCAGGACCGTCAGGAGCTGTCGCCGCTCCCCCGAAAAACAAGGGAAAGACAAGTATCGCACGCTCCAACGCTGGGCATGGCCCACAGGTAAGGGAGAAGGAGCGAAAATAATGGCGCGGATGGGAGGTGCACTCGGGCGCGCGATGAAAAAATCTTCTCGTCCTTATCCATCCACCTCCCAGACTCTTCCCCATTCCCCTTCCCCTTCTCTCCTTAGACGGCGGCGGAGCATCGCAGGGAAGGACGCCACCGCCTCCCGTCCCTGGTACCTAGACGAGCTCCCCCTCCCCCTTCATCCCTCTCCTCCCAACTCAAGACCATGGGATCGCGGAACAACTCGGCATCGCACCCGGCACCGGCGCCGGCACGACAGCGACATGCACCCACTCCTCTCTCCTCCGCGCCCTCGTGCCACGGTCCCCTCTGGCGCCGCTGCCTTTGCCGCCGCCAGACCGGCCGTCATCCTCCCAGGTTCGTCCTCTTCCTTCCCCTTCTCCCCAGTCCCCACCGTCCACTTGCTCGCTCGCCCGCCTCCTATGTGCGTGACATGCGGTGTGTGTCGCAGGGGCTCGGGACGGCCACAGCCAAAGATGGGCGAAGCCAAGGTTGCCGCCGCCGTCGCATCCCTGAGATCCATAGTGTGGTGGCGCTGCACGAGGTACCCGGCCATGGAGTAGATTATTTCTTTGAACTGAGAGTATTTTCAGAAGTTACAAACAGACACCAAGATCTGACTGTTCTATGTTTCATATAGATTTGTTATCCTTATCGCATCATAGATGGAACAGTATATTCAAGGGCAGTCCAGACTCCAGAGATTTAATTGATAAAGCATACACAAAGCTAGTGAGTTTCAATCCGTTGAACGCATTCTTCGTAATACATATTATGCAGATTTATTTAATAAATTTATGCCCAGTGAAATGTTTCTAGAGTGTACAGATTACCCTCTGAAAATATACACAAGATCTAATCCTAAGGTGTTGCAACGATGCAAGATTTCTATTTTACTCTGTATTTGTAAAGATTATTTTTGTAACTTTAGTACTTCTTTTATTTTCACCATGTGGCTAAACCACTTTCAGTATTGAGAAATAACTTGAATCGGGTGCGGTGGCCACGGCGACAGGATTTCTCCATGAAGAGCGACCGGCGAGGCTGCAATCCCCAGCAACCTAACCCCCCGGGTGAGCTCTAGTCCAATGGCACTACAGCCGTTTCTGTGATTCTAGCATACTCAATCTATTGTTCAAATCTCTAGTGGTACTGTGGATATTCATATCTTGGAAGGATGTGCTTCTTCGTGATTAGGATCTAGGAATGGCTATATATGTATTTGTGAGTAAATTCAGATAAGCTAGAGATTCTGCAATTCAGATAAATCATGTTTGCAATGCTATGCTAGATATCAGGTTAACATTAATGTAGAAAAATAATTGTGTGTATGTGGTTCTTTAATTGTTTGGAACTATGTATGTGCATTGTCTGGGAAAAAAGATAGGAGTAGTTGAGAATGTATTTGGAGTCAAGCTAAACAAATGATGTACTGAATTACTACTTACTTTCAGTTTTGGACGCCAACAAATCATGCCTTAAATAAATCTCTGATAACTGTGAAGATGTTATTTCCCTAGAAAATGACTTTGCTATTAATTTTTTTTGGGTACTAGAAGACTAAATTTGAACAATAAATGCTGAACTTTTTTTAATCGTTTTGCAAGTGTGAATACTGAAACTAGTATCTAATCTTTAGTTTACTCTTGAACAGAAGTAAATAATCAGATCTGCTTTGGTTAGCTCATCTATGATACAATGTCAATCAGTTTTCCTTAAAGTCCCATGACATATGATGATCTCATGAATGGTTCCATTTATCTTGTTTTGAATGTAGAGAGGGACCAGAGATGTGCAGTAGCTGATGCATTGCCATCACAGGGCCTATTAGGTAGTAGTAGTTACTTCTATTTCTTACATTTGTAGCACTGCAGCTTTGCTCTTTGTTCTGACTTTGTTTTGCAAGGCAACTAGAATGTAGAACATTGTACTATATTATGTATGTACAATTTTAAGATATATATGATTATATGTACCAAGACTACTAAGTGTAACATTTACCACTTGTGTCTGTTTTAGCCGGTTAGTTCCGCTAGATGTGTCTGTTTTAACTATTGTTATGATCACAAGTTGTTCATCTGCATGTGAGAATTCTTTTTTAATTCCATACTTTGCACAACATTGCAGATCTGATTACACTCATTTCCAGTCTGGTTGATCACATTCTGGATATAGGCCTGTTGTGTGCTCCAATGGTAAGATATTGACTCCATGTAGTTTGAAGTTTTTTAGTATCAAATTCGTATTGAAGGTCAAGAGCACTGTCAAAATTAGCAATTATCCCATCATATTATCAATCTCATTTTAGAATTAGATGTGGTATGTAATGTGCAGTCAACATGAATTCTTTATTTCTCCAAGAGCACATGATTGTCGTCCTACATGCATTTTTTTCTACTGCCTAGAGTTAGCCACTTTATAGCTGCTCTGAAATTGTTGGTTGAATTTTTAGAGCTGCACATGAATGATTGTTCCATTATATATCCTGATATGGGCTGCAGTAGCAAGTTTCATGAATAAAAGTTGTCAAGTGTTTGCTAAAACAACACTGAAAAAAATATTTGGTTTGATAAGATTTGGGAGGCTAGCATGTTGTTTAACTATTTATTTACATGAATCTTAATTCATTGTTTACACATGTCTTTAGGACCATTTTAGTGTTTTGCACAACACTATAGATAGGCTTTAGAGTTTCAGGAGTATGCTTATTTCAAGTTCCATACTAATCTGGCTTCGAAAACTGTTTTTAGTGTACATTTCTTGTTAAGTATGCACAGCTGTTATCAGTCACATTATATTTGTATTTGAATTGCAATAAAAAAGATTCTACTTCTACACTTTACCAAAGTACCTAATGAGGATTTAAACTTCACTGATTGATGCAGTCCTTTAATCTTCGAACAGATAAGCGAGTGGGGCAAGTGATGTCTTCAATAGTGTTGAGATGAGAGACAGGTGCCCAAAGAAAAGATGATGACTATTGCATGGTATCTGGTGAGTGCTGCAAGTACTTTGTGGAGGCAACAACCAATTCAATATTAGATAGTAGTTCCATGTAGTTTCATTGATTCTGTGATCAACCAATTCAATGGAACACTGCTATGTAGAAGACTAGGCTTTAGTGTTTTATTAGGAGTGTGCTTCTTTCCAATTCCATATTTTTTACTTTGTGCAACACTGCAAATCAAGAGCTGAGTTACAAAACTGATTTTTATTGTACAGTTCTCTAAGTATGCACTATTGTCACTCAGCAAGTCATATCATGGAATGCAGTCCTGACTTATCAAAATGTTTGTTTGCAATCAATGCTCCAAAAATATCGGTCATGTTGGTTCTTATTTTTCGTAGGTCATTGCAAAAAAAAAGAGATACCACTTGTCATGCTTAAGGAAGACTAGAGTGGCTTGGTAAGATTATTCTGTGCACTTCATTTTTGCTCTAGTTGACCTGTATATCGTCTGATTGTAGGTGCACTATTAAATTATTTGCATAATTTTGTTAGTATGGATCAGATTGTTTTGGGTAATTTATTTATTCTTCAATAAAGTGCTAGAACATTCAATTTTATTTGCATAATCTAGTTGGCTATTTGTTCTTAAGTTATTGCACAACAATTAGCAGCTGTCATCTTTCAGCAACCGAATTGTTCGGATTAGTAGGAGGTGCTAGAGCACCACAATAATCAGTATTCAATTGTTAGGATTAATCTGAGCATGCTTGGGATTGATGGCTTTTTTGCTGTTTTTTTTCCTTCCCCGAGTATGCATGCCTGCTTGGCTGCTTCCACTGTAATATTTTCAGCATTCAAATATCTTTTGACAGGTTATCATGGGTGAAGGCAAACACATGCATTGGCAATTGGATATATACAAAGATGTCAGCAGAGGACAAGAAGCACAGAAGCTTGCCAACTCCAACAAGAATCTGTAAGAACATCATAGTACTCTTGCCGATATATTGTAGTGCTCTCTATGGTCACTCTTTTAATTCAGAGACGTTGGACAAGCAATCAACTGCATATTTAACAAGATTTCTCATGAATCATTATTTTTTCGTTGTTTTGACCGTAGGATATGGAGATGAATGGATATGTAGCAGCTATTGTGTATTGTTGTCGAAGGGCTTGTAGGAAGTAGTAATTACTAAACTTCTATTTCCTATATGTTAGTTCCATGAACTATAGCATTGTAACTTGGGTCTGCTTTATTTTGCAAGGCCCTTAGAATGTAGCTTATGATTTGTTGACCATTGAATGAACTATCTAGTGTATGAACAACTTGAATGGTGATTATATGTATCAGACACTTGAGTGTAATATTTAATGCTAGTTGGTGTGTGACTAAAAGGATCCGTTATGATTTGAATAGTTCAGTGAGATTTTATTGAATATTGAAAATGAAGTTTCCCTGACGGTATTGTAACTGATAGGTAAATATTGGACCTTCCCTGACGGTACAGCCACTGGCAGGAAAAGTTTCAACCTTCCCTGATGGTACAGCCACTAGCAGGAAAAGTTTCAACCTTCCCTGATGGCACTTTAACTGACAAGGAACTTTTTCCCTGACGGAATCGAAAAATCGGACAGGGAAAATCTCTCATGACGGTAGAAACCGTCAGGGAATAGTCCCTGACGGTTTTCCGTCAGGGAAGGTACACTTTCCGTGACGTTCGGTTCCTGACGGGTTATCCCTGACGGTAACCGTCATGGAAACTCTTTCCTGACGGTTTTAGGTACTTTCGCTGACGGTTTCGGCCGTCACGGAAAAACTTTGCTAGGGTGGTAGCTTTAGCCATAACCAGTTAGTACAAGACTTGTAGTATATGTCTATATATGTCTGCTAGTGACTAATCTATATCGTGGACCTGTATATGTATGGATCTATGTACTATGATCATCACTTGACCTACTATATATATATATATATATATATATATATATATATATATATATATATATAATATCCCGTTGGTGTATGTATGGAAGATCTAATATATTATTTCTATAAAATCAAGTGAATTTGCTCAATGTGATGCCTTCTAGCTATATGAACAACATTGGATTTATCAAATTATTCAAATTGTATTTATATCTATATCTATATCTACAGTAGAGTTTTGCCAATAGTTTAGTTGCCGGATAGGGCATGATTCACAAATACCTTGGAAATGGTTTCGCCGACACACATACTGTCGAGAAATGTTCTAACTGTCGGCAAAGGTTTCAACTATCGGCGTAGGTGCACCATTTGTCTACACAAAAAGTGTTGGGGATTCCATTAACTGTCGGCGAAAGTTTCGCCGACTACTTCTACCGCGACTATTTCTAAATTGTCGGCAAAACCTTTAGCGGGAGGTTATCTATCGGCAAAGGTGCCCTTTGCCCACTATAAAAAGTGTCGGCAAAGGTATGTTGTGTTATAGTGAACCCGAGCGTCCGACCCTCTCCAAAATATCGGACACACTCCAGGCACGGACAACCACTCATTCCTTAGTTAATTCTTATCCACTCATTTCTCAGCCTCCACAACACCACCTCCTATACCATGTCTCTTCTTCAAACTCCTCTCATCCTCACCTGGCGAACGGCACAACGAGCTCAGCCATCCCCATGCTCCTCTCACATTCACCAGGCACGAGTCGCTGTTGTTCTTGTCGCCTGATGGGATTGCTTTAGCTGCGGGCGGTGGCGGCGGCAGCTATCTGAATGTGGTTCCGCCCGTTCGCAGCAACTGAGCATCACCGCCACGGGATACATCCACTGCGCCGCCCTCGGTGGGGGCAGCTGGGCGATTAGGAGGCGTTCTTGAACATCATGCTGGCCTACATCAACCGCATGGTCATGGCCAAGGACATCGATGATATGTTCGAGCACTACCTGGAGCACCACGTGCTGCTCACTGCGCTGCTGACGACCTCCTTTCCCTTTCTCATCTGTTGCAAGAGTATGTTTCAAGTGTTTCAGATATTTTCGAGGTATGTTGCAAGTGTTGTATATCGACGTTGCAAAAGTAGATCGGGAGGTTGCACATGATGTAAAGGTTACACATGTATGTTCCAAGTGCATGTTCCAAATATTTCATCTGTTCCAAACTTATGTTCCAAGTGTTTTATCTGGATGTTACAAAAGTAGATGCGGATGTTGCATATACATGCATGTTGCAAACATATGTTTTAAGTGTTTTCAAGTGTTTTCAAGTATTTCATACGTATGTTTGCAAGTGTTTTTATCTAGATGCTGCATATCTTTACAATGGTTTTCAAATATTTTGCGGGCGTTTTCGCAAGTGTTTCAGACGCTTGTTTCAAGTATTTCATCTGTATTCTTTTGTATGCTGCAACTATTGTATATGATGTTTCAAAAGTAGATCGGGGTGTTGCATATGAGATTCGTGTGGGAAGACGCTGGCAGCGCGGGAAACATTTGGGGTGGCATGGGCGACGTCCGGGGCGGTACGGGTGATGTTCGGGGGCGGCGCGGGCCCACTTCTGGTGTGGTCGCTCGCGAGCCTAACGCGGTAGGCGCTCGCACGCTCCCAGTGCGAGCACCGTGCAGACGCTAGCGCCTGGATCGGACGTCGGGGCGCTAGCCTGTCCGATACAAAAAAAAATATCAATAATTATGATGTCAAAAAAGCATTAGATTTGTCCCTTTATCTATGTATTCATATTATACTATTTTCTTTGCCGAAGATAGTACTCCTCCGTCCCTAAATAATTGTCGTTCTTGCTTCCTGAGAAAAAACTTTGACTAATTTTATATAAAAAATATTAATATTTATGGTACATAATTGATATCGTTAGATAGATTGTTGAATCTATTTTCATAATAAATTTATTTAGAGATACAAATATTGCATGTATTTTCTATAAATCCAGTGAAACTTACTGCACAGAAATAAAAAACGACAGTTATTTAGGAACAGAGGGAGTATATCTGTTTGATGTTATAAATATTAATTTTTTTATTATATATTTAGTTCAATTTTAGATATTTTTATAAAGAATGTACTACTACCATAAGCTTTTGATCTGGTTTGTACTCCAGTATGCCATATAGCCCAAGGGAAACTTTAGCCAAACAAAAACATCAGGTCATGTCGACACCTCAGTCTGAGCCTCTGAGACCATCACATAGTCCAACCCATGACTCTCTCCGCTGTCCGCTCCAGTCTGCCCAAGCAGCATAAAAGTTTGGGTTATTTTGATTCAAGCCATTACAATTTTCATGCTTTGGAGATTTGCCATTATAATTCAGCTATTTGAAAATTTGCCATTATAATTGTTGAAGTTGCTGATAATTGCCATTATGGACGTATCCAACGCCCTTGGGCCCACCTACAGGTGTTGCATGCATACTGTATTTCCGTATTGACCGAATTGCCCCTGTGGACAAAAGATAAGGCATCCTGGCCATACGACCGATTCAGCCCCGAAGACGAACCCTACCCGCTCGATTCATTTCTCAGCGGCGGCTGCTCTCCAGGCTGGTGCGGGCGCAGGTGGCCGGCGGCGGCTCTCCAGGCCGGCGCGGGCGCAGGCGGGTGCCAGGCGCAGGCAGGCGAAGGCGGCTCTCCAGGCCTGGCGCGGGAGGTCGCGGGTGGTTGCAGGCGCAGGCAAGCGGTGGCGGGCGCAGGCAGGCGGTCGTCGCAAGCGGTAGTCCCCTGCACGTCGTCCCCGCTGGTGCTGGTCCTCTGCGACCCCCCCCCCCCCGACGAAGCGCCTGGCCACCAGCCGTCACTCGCTGTCCTCCTCGCTGCAGATTCGACCATGGCGACCAAGGGGAAGCTCGGGGAGGCACCGACGGCTGCTCTCCTACGCTGCAGGGCATCTCCCGGCCGCCCACTTGCGCGCCGCGCCCTGGCCCGACACCCGGCGACCCTGCTGACCACCCCCATCCGCACGGGCAGCAGGAGCCGCCGCCAGCTCGTGCCTTGCAGAGCCCGCGCGGCAGTGCGTCACGGCGACCGCGGATGGAGCTCGGCCACCGCGTCGTGGCTTGGATGCGCCGGCGAGCTGCTCTGAATGTCTCTCTTCTCTAAATGCTCTGAATGTTAGCTGCTCTGAATGTCTCTCTACCCTCCCCGCCACGCTGCTGCTCTGAATGTCTCTCTGTTCTGAATGCTCACTGCCTCCTGTCTACTCGGAATGTATGCTTGATCTGAATGCCTGAATGTTAGCTGAAAGTCTGAAACCTGTTCGATGTTACTCTGAATGTAGTTGCTGCCTTTAGCATGTTCAGTTTGTGATTCTGTTCTAATGAAATCTTTTGTATTATGTGGTATGGTTTCCATTTCGACGGCTTTTGATTTGTCAAATTTGGCCTATGTACTGTGCTTGATAAGTTCAGGCGTGAATTGTGATGTAGCTTTGAAGGAATTTGTGTTGCAGGTTTCTTAGAAAACAGCATTTGCATGTGCTGAAGCAGTGCCTGCTCTAGCCACCAGCGCTGCAGCACCTGCCTTCGCAATGACCGCATGCGCTAGCTGCGCCCGCCACGACTGCCTCCGCAGCGTCCGCTCGCCGCGCCAGTTGCGCCCGCCGCGACTACCTCCGCAGCGTCCGCCCACCGCGCTAGTGACGCCCGCCGCGACGGCCTCCGCAGCGTCCGCCTGCCTCCGCCGCATCACCTGCGCCCGCCACCGCCGCGACTGCCTCCGCAGTGACGGCCCGCCCGCGACTGCTCGCATGCCACGACCGGCAGCCTGCACCTGCGCCGGTTTGCAAAGCCGCCTCCGGCGAGACCTGAATCGAGGCTGCTGGAAAGCTAGTACGCCTCCGGTCATGTTCAGCCACGGACACGTACGACTGAAACGCTAAATCGAGCTGATAGGAATCGGGCCTTATCCTTTTGTCCACAGGGGCAATTCGGTCCATACGGAAATACAGTATGCATGCAACACCTGCAGGTGGGTCCAAGGGCGTTGGATACGTCCATAATGGCAATTATCAGCAACTTCAATAATTATAATGGTAAATTTCTAAATAGCTAAATTGTAATGGCAAATCTCTAAAGCACGAGAATTGTAATGGTTTGAATCAAAATAACCTTTTTACGTGCGCGAGAGGGTGTGGTCCCAAGAAAAAACGCGTAGCAGAAAAAGGTAGCAGGGCCTTCTTTCGGCAGTTCCTGGTTGGGACTTGGGATGGCCTGAAGCACCACGCATACTACCAAGCATGTGCCACCTTTTCGTCAGAAGCCAAGGTGTTCCTTTTTCTTCTGTTGACGATATATAACGTCAGCATCCACAGCTACTAGCCGAAACAAATGCAGCATGTAGTACGTCTATCTGAGTGATCATGCCATCTGCAACCATTCGCCTGATCAGCTGGCCTTTACCAGCTGCTATGGCTGGCTGCAATTAGTATTGTCTACAGTAATTCTACAGTGAAATGCGAGAGAGGCCACAGCCAGCAGCAGCAGCTACAACAGTGAAATGTTGTTAGCTGGCTTCTGTTACCTGCCTTATCCTGTTTAACTCGATGATTTATTTAACCACGTTGTGCTTCCTCCTTTTATTGAACCGATTTGTTGGATAAAAATGTTCAGTTTTTTCTATTTCAGTCAAACATAGATCTTCCTCTAGAATCCTAATACAAATAGAAAAGATAATGTTGTATGGGAGAATATAGTATTCATGTACTATAAACAACTCCAAAATAAATAAGAAAGACATATGGGAAGGATGCTCCCATGCATGACATAGATCCATGCCTGAGTCTCTGAGACCATCACATATTTCAACCCGTCACATGACTCTCTCCGCTCCACTCTGCCTCAGCAGCATAATAGTAACTTCAACTTTTTGCTCGGGGAGAGTTTTTACGTTCGCGAGAGGGTGTGGTCTCAAGAAAAAAACGCGAAGCAGAAAAATGTAGCAGAGCCTTCTTTCGGCAATTCGGCTTTACTTCATGGCCTTGCCCTGGCGATGCATCGAGTGCTCTTCGTCGGACGGAGCAGTACGTAGGTGGAGCACTCGTGACCCTTGCAGGATTCTCTCTTTCAAAACCTGCGATAGCGATGAAATCGGTTCTGGTTGGGGCTTGGGTGCTACCTTCTCGTCAGAAGCCAAGCTGTTCCTTTTTTCTTCTGTTGACGATAACGTCAGCAGCGACAGCTACCAGCCGAAACAACAGCAGCATGTGGCACGTCTATCTCAGCATATATGACTTTTGTTTCGGCATGGTTGCAGATAGCTACCAGCATGGCTATCAGCTGCACGGCTTTTGTTAGCTGGCTTTTAACTTATCCACTTAACAAAGTTCTTTGAGTCTTCTGTTGCCCGCTTATCCTGTTTAACTTGATATATTTAACCACCTTGTGCTTCCGCCTTTTATTGGACCGATTTGTTTGATTAAAATGTTCAGTTTTTTATTTTTATTTTATTTCAGTCAAACATAGATCTTCCTCTAGGATCCTAATACAAAGAGAATATAGTATCCATGTACTATAAACAACTCCAAAATAAATGAGAAAGACATGTCCGAAGGATGCTCCCATGACAAAGATGCATGGTCCATGCGGTTGGGACGGCATTGATGCATGAATATTCTCCCATCGTTGATTGACCCTCATTTTTTTTGTCTTAAACGACCTTTTGCTTCACTGGTCTTCATCACCTTGATTTGAGCTCCAGTAAATTCCCAATCGCTTCCTATAATCTTTCTTCTCTCCTCATAAGGCTTTGGATGTTACCGATAGAATCTTTGTTTACAGTCCACAACAACAGAACTCCCTCTCTTTTCATACACGTCCTAACTGTTCGGTTTGGTCTGGAGGCACAAAATGTGAAGGTGGGGATGTCGCTGCGAGGGCGTTTCCCCAACACTATGTCATAGGCACTCATATGGCATCTACAGGCTCTGGTCAGTACCTAAGATCTAATTTCCGCACTAAGTTGAGTTAGTGACCACGTTTAGACTAAGTTTAAGATCATGTTTATGTCTAAGTTTATTTCATCAAAAGTTAGCCTAACAAGAGCAGGAGGTCATGTCAACGACATCATTAGTACAAAATCAATTTTTGCTGATGCTTGTGATTTTTTCAGTGATGGTTCATAGTTTATAGATGCTAGTAGAAATGAAATTGTGGGCCCATGGCTATAAACCGCTAGTGTAAATTCATTTTTACTAGCTGTTTTCTTAAGTCTACCATCAGTAGATGTCATGTATTTGTACTAGCGATAGACTTAAGAAAACAACCAGTAAAAATGCATTTATACTAGCGGTTATTTCTTAACCTAGTGCCACTATGAAATTATTTTTTTGAATTTTTCAAATGATTTGGGATGCAAAAATGGTTTGAAGGAAATTTGTAGTATTCAAAAAGATCGACAACTTTGTCCTTGACTACTTTTTCAAATCATTTAGGTCTCGGAAATTATGTTTTAAGATTAATGATTTTTAAAATTCATATTTTTTTTGAATTTATCAAATGACATCTGGTGGGAAAATAATCAGAAGCAAAGTTGTAGATCTCGACTAGATTTAAAACTTTGTAGTTGAAACATTTTTTATTTGAATCCATTTAGGGCTTCAAAACTCCATTTTAAAATCTGATAAACTTAAGACTAAAGGAATATTTATGCTATTAATGAACAAGTGACTTTAGAGTGCAGTGGTAAGATTTGTAACGCATGAAGCCTAAGGTTCTGAGTTCGACTTTTGAAACCTAAAAACCTTTGGGCCTTCTTAGGTAATTTTCTCTATTTTTAGCCCGATTTTACAGTGGCGAGATTTCCTTAATAAAACCGCCACGTAATTTTTTACCTATTTTTAGCCTAATTTGCAATTTCTGAAAAAATAGTAAATCGATAGTATAAATATTTATAGTAGCGGTTCTTAGGTGGTACCAATAAAATTTGATGATTTTTATTGGACTTTCTTACTAACAATTGATAATAACGCCAGTAGAAATATGAAAAATATGGCCAATAAAAAACTCCAATAAGATGAACAGTAAAACAAGATGTTTGGAGGTAAAAAATGTTGCTTATTTTTTGACGGAGGAAAATATATTCTACTGTGCTAGTGGTGACCATCATATACTTCGTATTTTCCAACGCAAGTCACATCACTATCTCCTCTCCACTCTACCCCCGCAGCAGAAAGGTAACTTCAACTTTGGCGCGCGCGGGGAGAGTTTAACGTGCGCGACAGTGCGAGAGGCCGCGTGGTTAAAAAACACGTAGCAGAAAAAACGTAGCAGAGCCTTCGTCCTTCGGCAGTTCGGCTTTAATTCATGGAATCATGGCCTTTCCCTACCCTAGTGATGGAGTGCTTTCCGTCGGACGGAGCAGTGGAGTTGCAGGATTCTCTCTCGACAACCTGCGATAGCGATGCCACCGCCTCCGGTTGGGATGGGACATTGGGACTTGGTATGGCCTGAAGCACCAAAGTGTACATTCTGTAGCGTGTGATATCTCTTCAACCTTTTCGTCAGAAGCCAAGCTCTTAATAACTGTTGTTTCTTTTTCATGAGTTGACGATAACTGTCCTGTTCGTTTGAGCTTTTTTGGCTGATAAGTCATGACTGAAAGTACTGTTGGCTGATTTCGTGTGAGAGAAAAATATTATTTGTTGACTGATAAGCCATGGCTTATAAGCCAAATACGACCAAGCGAACATGCTGTATTAACAGTGACCGCGACCGAAACAACAACAACATGCGGATTAGAATGACACAGCAACATGCTGTTTCTACCATGTGCTACCTTATCTTGCTTGCTTCCTCCTTTTATTGGAAATATTTGTTTAATAAAAATTTCGAGAAACTTTTACAGAACTGGGAAGAGGCCGTCAGGCCGGCCAGAAGGATTAGAATGGCACAGGTGATGGGATGAGATGGCGTCTTGCATCGTTCACTTATACATGCGCGTGCGGGCGTGATGGGCATGCTCTTTATTGTGTGGACAGCTGGTAAAGCCTGAAGTCTGCGAAGATACATTTGCAGAGGCCGCTAGAGTTGGAGCCACCTGTAAATATGTATCTTCAGAAAATATTGAAATCCAACTATTTTCAGAGACGGCTGGTAAAGCCCGCAGACTATTAAATAACAATAATTTGAATTGTATTTCATAAACTCTTATGATGCACAACGGCAAAGCAAACAGTCGTTTGCTGTGTGCGGGTGCCTCGGTTGCCAAAAACTATATATGACTTCACAGCGTACGGGCAAAGCAAACAGTACCAAACTCTCAGTACTGGTGAACCTTCTTTTTGCATATTATTATCTGTACACCTAGCACCCGGTTGTCCATCTCTAAAATCGGCACCCACATACAGAAATAACGCCAGCATGCGTGCGCGCATCCCCATCCGCAGCCTATCTCCTCCACACCCCCATCCCACTACTGCGCTGCCATCTCAGGCGTGCTCCCCTCTGTGAGCCCCCCACCCCACGCCATGCAGCGCCGTGCCCGTTTCACGCTGCATGTGGGACCCATGCAGCCCGAGCTTCAAGAGGGGAAGGGCGCACGGCGCCTTCGATTCGGGAAGACCCTGGCCGCAGCGTCGTATGGATGCCCTGCCGGCTCCGGCAGAGACGGTGCAGCAGAGGTGGGGAAGAGAGATGCAGCACCCGATCTATTTTTGAAACATCCAAATACAACAGTTGCAACATATGTCTGAAGGCAGTTAAAACACTTGAAACATGCATATAAAACACTAGAAAAAAAACACCTGAAACATACTTAAAAACCATGGCAACCAGACGCAATATCCAAATAAAACACATGCAACGTATGTGTGAAACATATGCAACATCCAGATAAACACACTTGCAACATGCGTCCGGAAAACCCAGATGAAACATACCTCAAAAACATTTGTAAGGCCAGTCTCAGTGGAAGATTTCATATCACAGTTTCCAACACAGCCACGTCAGCTTTACAGATTGAAATTGAAGAATGAAATTACCTCTCTCAATATGCAGTTTCATTTCACGATTTCATAGGCTATCTATGACATTTAATTCTTATATGGTATTGTGATCAAATGTGCCATTCGATTTGTGTAGCCATTTGACATCGTATCTAAACTAAGTATATTAACATGCTGGAACATGACCATGTTGGCAAATAAATCATGCGTACCTAGCAAAAACGTCCCTCTGCTCTAGACTTGTCAATCAAATCAAATAAAAAAAGAATGGAGGCCTTATCCTCCCTTTTGTTGGATGCTTCTTGTCCACTTGTGAACACCGGCACAACCGCCGCCGCTCTTGTCCGTCATCTCGTACGGCATGGTTGGAGCCACGGCAGAATACATCGTCGTAGCCGCGGGGCACATGGAGGTGCCAAGATGGACGACGGACCGACCACACCACCACCGCCGCAAGGTCCTCATCGATTCACCTGGGTCGGCTTCTTCCCCGGAGCAGCTCCAGGCGGGAGGCGCGACGAGCTCCTCCGCATGGCAGGCAGGAGGCGCGGCGACCCCTCCGGTGCGACAGGCTGCTCGCTGGTGATTGTGGGAACGTGGGTTGACGATGCGTAGGTGACCGTCGGGTGCCGCACGGGATCTCCCGATGAAACTCTCGGCCCCTCAATGCGTGTTTCATTCGGTTTCATCGGCATAGGTAACTGAGCCAATTGAGTTTCATCCCCACGAAACTCTGATCATCTCTCTCTTCATAATTATCATGACAAGTCATCCAAAATGCTGATGTGTCATAGTAATTAATGAGAATGAAACCCTTATGAAACCTCCATTGAGACTGGCCTAACACTCGAAACATACACTTGCAACATGCCCCTGAAACAGTTGCAATATATGCAACATGAGCAACATCTCCTGATCTTCTTTTACAACACGTGCAACAAATGCAACATACATCTGAAACACTAGAAATATTTAAAACATACATATGCAACATAGGGGAGGGGAAGGTTGTGCCTGTCGATTTCGGCCGCCGGGGGTCGGCAGCGGCAGCCAGTGGTGGCTACTTCAGATCCTGGGCATTGCCAGTGGTGGCGACGAGGACCGCCGCGAATGCGACGGCGCGGGGGTGCCTTCGCCCTGTGGCCTCGACTCCGCGGTGCTCACCGCTATACTGGTGGTAGTGGTTGACACGGGCGCGAGGAACGACGGGGACTGCGCGGTTGGCCTCGCGGAGCTCGAGCGCGGGGAGAAGGCCCGTGCGCTGCTGCGATGCAGCCACCGCTTCCATGTCAAGTGCCGGGGTGGGGAGGAGGCCGCCAGGGTGGGGAGGAGGACGTCGGGGGTGGGGGAAGTAGCCGCCGGGTGGGGGAAGAGGACGCCGTGGGTGGGGGAAGGAGCCGTCGCTGGCCAGGGTAGCAGCGATGGCTGCGTCGTCCGGTGTGGGGCAAGACGCGAAGGGATAAGAATGGGGAGGGGCGCAAGCGCTGCGGAGAGTGAGCGAGGCGTCCGTCCGTCTGAGCATCTTAATCATATCATTATTATTTTCACTACACCATGAGTGCGTTTCATTTCTCTCGATGGCCGTCAAAATCACGTTTCTTTTTCGGTCGAACCTCTTTTTTTTCTTTTTTGCGGCGTGCAAGCTTGGTCGACGGAAAACAGCCAAAGCACACGACTGCATGCATGCGATTTTTTCGATGAGCCACGTCATAACATGCGTTCTTCTAGTCCCTGGGGCATGAGCGTCCGTCTTTGTCGTCGTCATCGACTCCTCTCCGAGACTCCGATCGACAAGCGCAGTGGCAGCGATGATCAAGTTCGGAGGAGCGCGGTTTTTGCTGTCACCGTGCATGGTGTCCGTCAAGCCAACGCTAGCTTGCGGTAGCCGTACTGGAGTCCGGCGAGTGTAGGTGAAAGACGCAAAGACGACCAGTAAAGCGAGATGCACGCACTTGTACCTTCTGCCACACTCGCTCGTGTTGCGTCGATCATGTTCGGGCCTCTCATTTCTTCACGTACGTGGGGCCGCGCGGACTGTGCTAGCTGTTGAGGCTCTCTCTCACCGCATAGGCAGGAATAGGACAGGAACCACGACGCCTGCGCAGGTCGATTGAGCAGCGCATCCCCTGCCCATGTCGCGTTGCAGCGAGAGCAGCTAGCATGCACTAGTACTCCATCGCTCGTCCACCAAGGAAAGCCGGAAATAGAAATCACGCCTCGGATGCGAGAGGGAGCAACGGGCCGCGTAGCTAGAGAGCAGATCGAATCACACCGGGATAAAGTATCCAATGCCTTTGCCTGTGCCGTTCTTAGGCTGGCTGAGTTGATTGTATACATATGAAGACATGAATGAAGAAGGAAGCTTTGTGTTCACTATCAACCTCATCCTTGATATTAAGTGACATCAAGTTCACAAGCGCGGGCCGCCGGTCGCGTCATTGCTGCTAATAGCGTGACCAGTCACGTGTTCATGATACATCTAGTGCCATAGTAGCATAATGTATGGTATAGGACTTTGCATTAATGTTCAGAATTATAATTTGCATAAATAAAGTAATATCTGAATAGTAACTGCCTAACTGGTTGAAGCAATATGCTTAATAACATTAATTCGGTCTAGCAACATCAACACATGAGTTCATGGTACTTGTAAGATAATCATAAGTAACATGTAGTATATTTACCTCAGGCACGATGCTGGTGCATCATTTGGTTACAAACATATATGCCCAGCAGTAAGATTGAAAGCGCTCTGGTTGCTTCTGTAGTGCAGGTAGCTTCTTCCGTGCATTGCACTGTGCACATAGCCAGACCACTGAAATCCGCCTTCACCGTACCAGTCAAACCACTGAGCAAAAACTGATGTGACATTACCATAGATACAAGCATCGCTAAAACCAAAACTTTCCAACCAGATGCATACGGAGTACTCCTCCTCCTTTCTACTCACCAGGCCTCTTTTCCTCTCACCTGTCGGTTTCACGGCTCATTTCCTTCTACCCGGCACATGCATTTCATTTTCTCTTTCCCGAGGCCACTATAGCCTCTACTACCACAGGCTATTTTGACAGCTAGCTGCAAGCCATATACTATGACTTTAGTACACGTAGCATCCGAATCTAAGAGCTACTAATTGGCAAGCCGGGACTAGAAGATGACTCACAGGCAAGCAGCACTTGGATAGCACCCTGGGACGCAGCTTTCACGATCATAGGGCGCAGCAACGTAGAAAAAGGTACGGTGATCGGCCACAAGACTGAAAACAAATCTAAAACCTCATGCGATGTTTATCGATTCTACAATATACATGGTTGTAGCTAGAAACTAATTCGGCTGGAATGTAGCTGAACTAATGGATCTCGGTAAACCATAACACAATCAGCTTAAATTTTTGGCCTGATGCAGCGGTACTTTAATGACATGCATGAACGAAAAATAAAACAAACGATATGCATGTTCGCCAGTACTAGCTAGCCTCCACTTCTGGTCCGCTGGGTATATATGAGCGTCTTTGTCGTCCTCGTCGTCATCGACTCCGACAAGCGCAATAATGGCGGCGATCGATCGAGTTCGGAGAGAGCGGCCTTTGCTGCTACAGTGCATGCATGGTCTATCCGGCAAGCCAACGCTTGCGGTATCCATCGTCAGAGTCCGTCGAGTGTACAGTAGGTCCAGACTCCAGAGCAACTAACACCCCGCTGACGCATGCTTACGAATCACAGTAAAGCAAGGAGTACGTACTGGAGTAGACAGCACAGGACGTACTCCGTATGCAAGCTGGCCTCATGCGCATGGGCATGGGTATCTGCAAGGACCAGCAAACACAAAATATATAGTGACTGACATCCACAGCCCACTCCCGCTCCGATCCCTCAAGCTGAAGTCCCTCAAGTCCCCAGCCCTCACTCCCGCTCCGATCCCTCACCCTCAAGTCCTCAACCCTGGCTGTCACTCCCTCAGCCCTGCTGCACAACTGATCGAGCTGAGCCCGGCCCTCTAAGTAGAAGTTCAGCATCAGCGCATCGCCTTCCAGGGGCTGCTTCGTTCCTAGCTAGCGTGACCTTGCGCCTAGCCTTGCCTCGCTGCGTCGGCCAGCGGGGGAGGAGCTCGCCCGCCCGGGCGAGCCGATTTGGCTTTCCTATGGGAGCGAGCCGAACCTCGCCCGCACAACGCCGAAGGCACTCAGGCGAGCGCTTTGCAAGGCGTCGCAAGTGAACCAAGCAGCCCCTGGCCTCTACCGTCGGAGCCTTGTTGGTTCCCTTCAGCATGGCTCCGTCCAAATAAAGCTTCTTCAGTCTACCGAGCTGAGGCTGCAAGGTCGTCGACTGATCTGGTCCTTACCGATGTAGTAGTTTTCAATTTTCTAGAACTTTCTGATGTAGTAGTTTTCTTGGTGTCGACTGATCTGGGTATACCCAGGCACAACAGTGGGTCCGCCCCTGGATCCAGTGACTCATCTTACCACTAACGTTGAAGAGAAGCTCGCCTTTTATTTAACTTTACAATCGAATTGCATGTGAAAATTTTAACATGGCATACCCTTTGCTAAATTGATTTAGTCTTTATTCTTATGAAGGAAAGGTCTAGTTGAGCCGGCAAGGGTATCCAAACGGCCGCAGCAAAGGTTCATTGTCCGAGACTCCGAGCAAGCTAGGCAGAACGACTCAGGTAGCCATGTATTGTATACTGTAGCCTAATTTTCATTTGTACATCATCATAGAGGATTTAGTGTTTGTTCTTATCAAGAATCTCTTGGTATATATGCACAAAATACCTAATTTTATTTGCAAAAAAGGGTACTGACAAGGATTTAATCTGTTAATAATTAGCAAGAACATGATATACTAAAGAATATTTTGAGGTCAGTGTTAGTTTATTTGCACACAAAGCTATATGTTTCTGAAAAGTTCTTTGTCCATTTTTTCATATAAAATAATCTCATAAGGACCACATGTTATAGCGTGCCACATATCGGAGTGCAAATTTTCCTCTAGGTTTCTATATGCAAAATGTTCAAAATGTTATTGATCAACCAATACTGGTCTTATATATAGCTAGTAGCCTGGTCTTAGGATGTTTTGGACACTTGGATTAGTCACATACGTTTTGCACTTTCTAGCAATTTCCGATGTAGTAGTTTTCCCACTGTCTACTGATCTGTCCTTGCTGATATAGTGACTCGTCTTGCCTCTAATGTTGAAGAGACGCTCATCTTTGTTTAATTTTACAATCAAACTGCATGTGACAAATTAACCTGACATACCCTTAGCTAAACGGATTTAGTCTTTATTTCCTATGAAGAAGGATTTTTCTAGTTGAACCGGCAAGGTTGTCCGAACGGCTGTGGCTAAGGTCCATTATCCGAGACTCTGAACAAGTTAGGCAGAGCGCCTCCGGTACTGTTTAGCCTAATTTGTATTTGTGCATTACCATGAAGGATTTATTCTTTGTTCTTATCAAGGATCTGACATGCACAAAATACCTAATTTGATTTGCAAAAAAAGGGCGCCGACAGATTTAGTATTTGTTCTTATCAAGCTGCTCTATTTGATATTTGACATTTTAGTTGAACAACTTGTTAAAAGTTGTTTGCCTATAGACTAAATTTCATATCTTGCTTACATCTATTGCCTAGTGGTTTCTTGCGAAGCCAGTCGGAGGAAGTATGGGCTTTCTGAAGCCCTTATGTGCCTTGCAGGTTCGGTATATGGTACATATTTTGAGCAAATGTTTAATGGACGTGGTTTTTGTGAATATGCTGCATAAGAGCCATATGAAATATCCTTATTTTCTTCAAATCACATGTTATATGGATTTTCTTTTTGCCAAGAAAAGATTTACTCTGTTAATAATTAGCAAGAACAAGATATACTGAAGAATGTTTTGAGATCAGTGTTAGTTTGCACACTATATGTTTCTGAAAAGTGTCCATTTTTCATAGAAAATAATCTCATAAGGACCAAATGTTATACCCTGCCTCAGATAGGAGTGCAAATTTTCTTCTATGTCAAGTATGCAATGTTCAAATGTTATTGATCAACAAATAAATGTCTTATATATATATAGCTAGTAGCCTGGTCTTAGCATGTTTTGGAAACTTGGATTAGCCACAGCTATTTTCCACTTTCTAGCAATTTCTGACCTAGTAGTTTTCCTGCTGTTCGATGATCTAGTCCTTGCTTATGTAGTAACTCATCTTGCCTCCAATGTCGAAGAGAAGCTCATCTTATTTTGTTTAATTTTACAATTGAATTGCATGTGAAAATTAGGTGACATACCCCTTTGCTAAACGGATTTAGTCTTTATTCTTATGAAGGAACTGTCTAGCTAAACCAGCAAGGTTGTCCGAACGGCCGTGGCTAAGGTCCATTGTCCGAGACTCCGAGCAAGATAGGCATAACGCCTCAGGTACTGTGTAGCCTAATTTGCATTTGTGCATCATCATGAAGGATTTAGTCGTTGTTCTTGTCAAGGATCTTGGTTTGCACAAAACACCAAATTTGATTTGCAAAAAAAGGGCACCGACAAGAATTTAGTTGTTGTTCTTATCAATAAGCTGATCAGTTTGATATGTGACATTTTAGTTGAACAACTTGATAAAAATTGTTGCTGGTAGACTAAATTTCATATCTTGCTTACACCTATTGTTTAGTGGTTTATTATGAAGGCAGTCTGAACAAGTTTGGGCTGTCGAAAGCCCTTGTGTGCCTTGTATATTCGGTACTACAGTGCATATTTTGAGAAAATGTTACATGTGTCGATTTTGGGAACATGCTGCATGAAAGACATATCAAATATCCTTATTTTTTCAGATTGCATGCTATATGGATTTTCTTTTTTCCATGAAAAAATTTACTTTGTTAAAATTAAGCAAGGACAAGATATACTGAAGAATGTGTTGCATGAGATCTCAGTGTTAGCTTGCACATAAATCTATATGCATGTAAGTTTTTTGTCCATTTTTTCATAGAAAATAATCTCAAAACTACCCGACGTTATACCATCCCTCATATAGGAGTGCAAATTTTCCTTTATGTTTTGTAGGAAATGTTCAAATGTTATTGATCAACCAATACTGGTATTATATATAGCTAGTAACCTGGTCTTTGGATGTTTTGGACACTTGGATTAGCCACATCTGTTTCCCACTTTCTAGCAATTTCTGATGTAGTAGTTTTCATGCTGTCCACTGATTTGGTCCTTGCTGATGTAGTTATGCATCTTGCCTCTAATGTTGACGAGAAGTTCATGTTTTGTTTAATTTTACAAACGATTTGCATGTGAAAATTTTAACATAATATACCCTTTGCTAAACGGATTGAGTCTTTATTCTTATGAAGGAACTGTCTAGCCGAGCCGGCAAGGTTGTCCAACCGGCCAACAGCAAAGATCCATTGTCAAGACTCCGTGCAAGCTAGGTACTGTGTAGCCTAATTTGCATTTATGCACCATCATGAAGGATTCATTCTTTGTTCTTATAAACAATCTTGGTATGCACAAAATACCTAAGCTGATTTGCAAAAAATTGGCACAGACAAGGATTTAGTCTGTGTTCTTATCAAGAAGCTGATCTATTTGATATGTGACATTTTAGTTGAACAGCTTATGAAAAGTCGTTGCCGGTAGACTAAACTTCGTATCTTGCCTACATCTATTGTGTAGTGGTTTATTATGAAGGCGGTCTGAGCAAGATTGGGCTTTCTGCAGCCCTATGTGCCTTTTATGTTCGATAACAGTACAGATTTTGAGCACATGTTTTATGTGTGGATTTTGGGAACAAGCTGCATGAAAGGCATATGAAATATCTTTATTTTTCTTCAAATCACATGCTATATGGATTTTTTTTTTTGCTAAGAAGAATTTTTACTCTTTTAATAATTAGCAAGAACAAGATATATTGAAGAATGTTTTGAGATCAGTGTTAGTTTGCGCACAAAGCTATATGTTTTTGAGAAGTTCTTTGTCCATTTTTTGATAGAAAACAATCTCAAAAGGACCACATATGTTATACCATGCCTCATATAGGAGTGTAAATTTTCCTCTATGTTTCTGTATGCAATGTTCAAATGTTATTGATCAACTAATACTGTTCTTATATATAGCATGTTCAAATCTCATCTTTTGTTTCATTTTACAATCTAATTTCATGTGAAAATTAAGTGACACACCCTTTGCTAAACGGATTTTGTCTTTATTCTAATGAAGGTACTGTCTAGCTGAACCGGCAAGGTTGTCCGAACAACCACGGCTAAGATCCATTGTTCGAGACTCCGAGCAAGCTAGGCCGAACGTCTTAGGTACTGTGTAGCCTAATTTGCATTTGTGCATCATCATGAAGGATTTAGTATTTGTTCTTATCAAGGATCTGGCATGCACACAATAACTAATTTGATTTGTAAAAAGGGCACCGACAAGGATTTATTCTTTGTTCTTATCAAGAAGCTGATCCGTTTGATATGTGACATTTTAGTTGAACAGTGTTAAAAGTCGTTTCTGGTAGACTAAGCTTCATATCTTGCTTACTTCTCTTGCATAGTGGTTTATTGTGAAGGTGGTCTGAGCAAGTTTGGGCTCTCTGAAGCCCTTATGTGCCTTATATGTTCGGTATGACGGTATTGAACAAATGTTTCATGTGTGGATTTTTGAGGGACATGCTGCATGAAAGAACCTATTTTTCTTCAAATTGCATGCTATGGATTTTCTTTTTGCTAGGAAAAGATTTATCCTATTAATAATTGGCAAGAACAGATATACTGAAGAATGTTTTGAGATCAGTGTTAGTTTGCACATAAAGCTATAAAGTTCTGAAAAAGTTCTTTGTCCTTTTTTTATAGAAAATAATCTAAAAAAGACCACATGTTATAGTTATACAATGCCTCATCTAGGTGAGCAAATATTCCTCTATGTTTTTGTCTGCAATGTTCAAATGCTGTTGTCTTATTGATCAACCAATACTGGTCTTATATATAGCTAGTAGCCTGGTCCTTGGATGTTTTGGACACTGCAATTAGCCACATCTGTTTTCGACTTTCTAGCACTTCCTGATGTAGTAGTTTTCCTGCTGTCCACTGATCTACTCCTCGCAATAAGTGGTGCAGATGGAAGGGGAGCAGCAGCCCGAGAATGTGGAGCAGCAGCAGCAACAACAACCTGTGCTAGAGATTGTCGAGCAGCAGGAGCAGCAGCAGCCCATGCTGGAGAATGTCGAGCAGCAGCAGCAGCCCGTGCTGGAGAATGTCGAGCAGCAGCAGCAGCAGCAGCAGCCCGTGCTGGACAATGTTGAGCAGGAGCAGCAGCAGCACCAAGAAGAGGAGCAGCAGCAGGAGCAGCAGCACCACCAAGACACTACTAGAGAACAGACTTTAGAACGATGTCCCAATTTAGCATTAGCCTCGGCATTTTTTGCCCCCGGGACTAAAGGACCCTTTAGTCCCGGTTGGGAATACCAACCGGGACTAAAGGTCCCTGCCCAACGGTCGTCCGCGGGGCAGGGATCTTTAGTCCCGGCTGGTATTACCAACCGGGACTAAAGGTTTACCTTTAGTCCCGGTTGGTAATACCAGCCGGGACTAAAGCTTTTAGTCCCGGTTTGGGTTATGCCCCGGGAATAAAGATTAATATTTAGTCCCGGTTTGGACCCCTAACCGGGACTAATTATCCCGGCCTATAATTCTGCTCAATTCTTCCTCCCCGAGCCCGAGCCATTCCATTATTCAAACTCACTGCCTCTGTTCTTCAGCTTGCTGTTGTTCTTGCACTCTCCCCCTCCATTGGTGTTGCTCTTCGATTTTGGAGGTAACAAACTTAATCCTCTTATGTTTTATCAGTAGCTTATCTCATTTTGCGATGTAGATGCATGTGTAACTTTATATGTTGGACTTTATTATGATTTTATATGTCATTTTTAGCTCAAAATCACATGATGATTTGCATATATGTTTGGATAAACAAAAGTTAAATTAGTTCATCAAAATCACGCCTCGCTCGTCCTCGCTGGAGCACGCGCCATTCTCGTCCCCGGTGGCTTACGTGATCTTAGAATTAATTTTTCCATGAAATGAAAAACTTAGAAAATTGTTAGAAAATTGTAGAAAATCCGCACTAGTTGAACTTGCGGACCGTGTTCATGTCGGCGAGCATGTTCTCTGCCGAGCGGTAACGGACGTCAAGGAGGAGCTTTGATTCTACGAGGGAGAGCGGCAACGGTCGTGGAAGACCGTGTTCCCTTTCTCGTAGAATCGGAGCTCTTCCTTGGCCAAGTACGGTGCCGTCCGGTGGAGAAATGCTCGTCGAGATGATCACGTAAGCAAGGTCAACTAGTACGGATGGTTATTTATTGAAACATGTTTTTGAGCTATAATTTGATGAATATTTGAAAATATGAAATTTACACTAGTTTGCAAAAATAAGTATAGAAAGTAGATGACAACTGTTACTGGATCCTCGGCCTCTCGTTCGGTTGCGAAACGACTGAGGCCAGAACTCCCTCTCATTATCTGCGGCAAGTGTAAGCAGAAGATTGTGATGGAGTACCGAGTCAAGAGACAGGGACCCAACAAGGGTCGTGTTTTCTACAAGTGCCCGGATCGCGATGTGAGTTTCTTACGCATTTTATAATTATGGCTAATTGACCTGCTTTTCTTGAATATTTTTGACTAAATATTTTTTGGCTTTAATTTCAGTGGGAGGGCAATGGATGCGATGGTTGGTACTGGGAGGAAGATTATGCTACATACGTGCAGAATTTGGGTGCGCTTGAGGTAGCGGATGCTGCTGATGAGGCAGTGAGCCAGCAGGAGAAGCTTATTGATATTCAACAGAAGAATGATTTGTCTGTTTTAGTTGCGTACGATCACAAAATAATTATGTTACTGAAGTGCATTGTAGTTTTAGTTTGTTTAATGATAGTTGGGATTGCTTACGTTGTAGCCAGGCTTAGTTAATTAATCAACCGTGTGTGTGTCATTTATGTTGTGTAATAAAATACTTAATTATGTTCAAGGTTTTCATAATTTGTCGTGTAATACAGATTATGTCACGCCATTGGATGTACAATGCCGATCGTCGCTCCCAAGACTTTATAGAGGGCTTGCACTATTTCTTAGGTGTGGCCGAGGCAAATAAGCGGGATGGTTTCATATGCTGTCCATGTGCCCTATGTAAGAATTTAAAGGAATATTCAAGCTCAATGAGTCTTCATTCACATTTGCTTAAGTCAGGTTTCATGTCAAACTATATATGTTGGACTAAGCATGGAGAAAGCGGGGTCATGATGAAAGAAGGTGAAGGAGAAGATTTAGACATTGATGACATTATTGCTCAGTATGGTGCCTTTGATGATACTACAATGGGGGGAGATGAAGAAGAGGTAGCGGTAGAAGATGATCTCGGTGATGCTCTTGGCGATGCCATTCGTGATGCACAACAAGAATGGGAAAGTGAAAAAGAGAAAGTTAAGTTGGAGCGCATGCTTGAGGATCATAGGAAGTTGCTATACCCGATGGCCGAAGAGGGGCAAAAAAAGCTGGGTACAACACTGGAATTGCTACAGTGGAAGGCAAAGAATGGTGTATCCGATAAGGCATTTGGGAATTTATTAAACCTCATAAAGAAGATGCTTCCGAAGCCAAATGAATTGCCCACCACTACGTACGAAGCAAAAAAGGTTGTCTGCCCTTTGGGATTAAAAATCCAGAAGATACATGCATGTCCTAATGACTGTATCCTCTACCATGGCAATGAATACGAGAATTTGGATGAATGCCCGGTATGTAAAGCATCGCGGTATAAGATCAGGCGCGATGATCCTGGTGACGTCGAGGGTGAACAACGTCCTAGAAAGAAAATCCCTGCCAAGGTTATGTGGTATGCTCCTATAATACCACGCTTAAAACGTTTGTTCAGAAATAAAGACCACGCAAAGTTGTTGCGGTGGTATAAAGAAGACCGTAAGGTAGACAATATGCTGAGACACCCAGCTGATGGGTCCCAGTGGAGAGCGATAGATAGAGAATTTTCAGAGTTTGCAAATGAGGTTAGAAACTTAAGGTTCGCCTTAAGTACAGATGGTATGAATCCTTTTGGACAGCAGAGCACTAGTCATAGCACTTGGCCAGTTACTCTATGTATCTACAACCTTCCTCCATGGTTATGCATGAAGCGGAAGTTCATTATGATGCCGATCCTCATCCAAGGTCCGAGGCAACCTGGCAACGATATTGATGTATATCTGAAGCCATTAGTTGAAGAACTTCTAGTTTTATGGAACAAACCAGGTGTACGTGTCTGGGATGAGTACAAACAAGAACACTTTGACCTACGAGCAATGTTGTTCGTAACCATCAATGATTGGCCTGCTTTAAGTAATCTTTCAGGTCAGACAAACAAAGGATATAATGCATGCACACATTGTTTTGATGACCTTGACAGTATATATTTGAAAAGATGTCGAAAGGTCGTGTACCTTGGCCATCGTCGATTCCTTCCTTTGAACCACCAAGTAAGAAAGAAAGGGAAGCATTTTAAAGGTAAGCCAGACCACCGGAAGAAGCCTCATAACCGAACCGGGGAAGATGTACTCGCAATGGTCAAGGATGTGAAAGTAGTATTTGGAAAGGGACAAGGCAGTGAATCTGTTCCCAAAGATGCTAATGGACATGCACCCATGTGGAAGAAGAAGTCCATCTTTTGGGAGCTACCCTATTGGCAAGTCCTAGAGGTCCGCAACGCAATCGACGTGATGCACCTGACAAAGAATCTTTGTGTGAACCTGTTAGGATTCATGGGTGTGTACGGGAAGCCAAAGGATTCACTTGAAGCACGCCAGGACTTGCAGTGCATGAAAGAACGAGACAACCTTCATCCAGAGAAGACAGGTGATGGACGTCATTACTTAAGTCCTGCTAGCTACACGCTTAGCAAAGAAGAGAGGGACAGCATGTTCGAATGTCTAAGCAGCATCAAGGTCCCATCGGGATTCTCCTCCAATATAAAGGGTATAATAAATGTGCCAGATAAAAAATTCCTAAACTTAAAGTCCCACGACTGCCACGTGCTTATGACGCAATTGCTTCCAGTTGCTTTAAGAGGAATTCTACCTCCACATGTACGTCTAGCCACCGTGAAGCTATGTGCATTTCTCAATGCAATTTCTCAGAAGGCAATCAATCCAGTGGAACTAGCTACTCTACAGAACGATGTGGTTCAATGTCTTGTCAGCTTTGAGTTGGTGTTCCCTCCATCCTTCTTTAATATCATGACACACATCCTAGTTCATTTGGTGAAGGAGATTAGTATTCTTGGACCTGTGTTCTTACATAACATGTTCCCCTTCGAGAGGTTTATGGGAGTCTTGAAGAAATATGTGAAAGTCCGTTCTAAGCCTGAAGGAAGCATCGCCCAGGGCTATGGAACAGAGGAGGTCATTGAGTTCTGTGTTGACTTTATTCCTGACATTGCTCCGATTGGCGTTCCCGAATCACGACATGAGGGGAGACTCAGTGGTAAAGGAACTTTAGGGAAGAAAACATATATTGGCATGGAAGACGATTATTTCAATAAAGCACACTACACAGTTCTTCAGAACTCGTCATTGGTGCATCCGTACATCGAGATACATAAGGAGTTCTTACGATCCAAGTTTCTAGGGAAGACTGAAGCTTGGATTAGGCGTCAGCACATGAAAAGTTTCAGTGGTTGGTTGCGAAAAGAATGTCAAGGCGATGACAATATTGATGAGCAACTGTATTTGTTGGCTAGGCAGCCATCGTGGCATATCCTCACGTACCAAGGGTACGAGATAAATGGGAATACATTTTACACAGTTGCCCAAGATAAAAGGAGCACCAATCAAAATAGTGGTGTTCGCATAGATGGCACAGATCCAAATGGGAATATACAAACATATTATGGCCGCATAGAAGAGATATGGGAACTAGACTACGCACCTAATTTTAAAGTCCCTTTGTTCCGGTGCCAATGGGTGAAGCTGACCGGAGGAGGGGTAACAGTCGACAAAGAGTATGGAATGACAACAGTGGACCTCAACAATATTGGATACAAAGAGGAACCATTCGTCCTTGCTGCCGATGTGAGTCAGGTGTTCTATGTGAAAGACATGTCTACAAAATCAAAGAGAGGAAAAAACGAAGACATCAACTCAATGATCAATGAGCCAAAGCGCCACATAATTCTTTCTGGGAAAATAAATATAGTAGGAATTGAAGACAAGTCAGACATGTCCGAAGATTACGAAAGAAATGTCCGAATTCCACCCTTCATAGTGAAGAAAGATCCAAGCATCATGTTAAATGATGAAGACACTCCATGGTTACGACAAGATCATAACCAAGGGTCATACGTCAAGAAGAAATTCACTGTTGTGCCCGCATGATACAACGATGCATGTTTAATATATTATGTTTTAGAGACGGATATTATGTAATATGTTTTCGGAACCCTAGATTGTCTAAAATTGAAAAGTTTTGAATACCAAGTTTGTTCATATCATCAATATCTACAATCCTTATATAGACCATTTTTTCATTTGAGAAAGCTTGAATAAAATGTAGTTCAATTTTCACAAGTGTGTGACATAGTTTTAGAAAGTCTATAAGAGATAAGGAAAATTGTGACTAGTGTTTGATAAAAATTTCTCAAATGGGAAAATGATCTATGTAACAATTGTAGATCTTGCTGAGATGATCAAACTTGGTATTCAGAGTTTTTTCATCTGAGGTCATTTAGTGTCTCATTTGAGCAAGTTTGACCAAGTCAAATTTGGTCAAATGAAAAAACAACACTTTGACCCTAGTATTATGGACTCTAAATGACTTCGAATTGAAAAGTTTTGAATACCAAGTTTGTTAAACTCAAAAAGATCTACAATTGTTGTTTTGGTCAACTTTCCATTTGAGAAAGTTTGGACGGTTCAAATTTATGATTTTTAAATTTCAACGCCTACAAACTAGTTTTCGGAACCCTAGATTGTCTAAAATTGAAAAGTTTTGAATACCAAGTTTGTTCATATCATCAATATCTACAATCCTTATATAGACCATTTTTTCATTTGAGAAAGCTTGAACAAAATGTAGTTCAATTTTCACAAGTGTGTGACATAGTTTTAGAAGTCTATAAGAGATAAGGAAAATTGTGACTAGTGTTTGATAAAAATTTCTCAAATGGGAAAATGATCTATGTAACAATTGTAGATCTTGCTGAGATGATCAAACTTGGTATTCAGAGTTTTTTCATCTGAGGTCATTTAGTGTCTCATTTGAGCAAGTTTGACCAAGTCAAATTTGGTCAAATGAAAAAACAACACTTTGTCCCTAGTATTATGGACTCTAAATGACTTCGAATTGAAAAGTTTTGAATACCAAGTTTGTTAATTTTGGTCGAATTGAAAAAACAACAATCCTTATATAGGCCATTTTTTCATTTGAAAAAGTTGTACAACAAAAAATACTATATTTTCTTTATTTTTATAGGTTTAACAAAAATTTCCTGTCAATTTTGGTCAAAAACCGAAAAAAAATTGAAACATTGACGTTACAATAATGTGATAATAAATTTCCTATCGAATAATATTAGTTTTATTAATTTTAAGTTACAAATATATTTTTGCATTAACAAAATACTTAGTATTAGTAACATTTATATTCTATATTCATAAAAGAAATTAAAAACTTTAGGTTACAAAATTTTCCTATTTACAATAAATAATTAGTTAATCAATAGTATTTTTTAAAATAAATGTTGCAAAGTATTGAAGTTGATATGGAATTAATTGTTTAACCTAGTATTAAACAAAATCAAAACCCCAGGCCAATTACGCTGGCGGGTTGCCAAAACTTTTAGGCCTTCAGTCCCGGCCCAGACTAAGAACCGGGACTAAAGAGTGGGCGGCAATTTCGTTGCGCGCCCAAAAATACCTTTAGTCCCGGCTGGTCAAACCAACCGGGACTAAAAGCCTTTAGTCCCGGCTTGTAAGGCGAGCCGGGACTAAAGGGTTCGGCCTTTAGTCCCGGCTGGTAATACCAGCCGGGACTAAAGGGTTTTTAGTCCCGGTTGGTGTTACTAGCCGGGACTAAAGGGTCCCGGCCTATATATATCGAACGTCTGTTCTGTTCATCTTCGATCTCGTCTCGGCCGCGCCATCCGCCGTCGTCGAGCTCGTCCTGCCGCGCCACCGTCGTCGTCTACCCCCACCCGGCCGCGCCATTCTCCCGGCCCGCATCGCGCCGCATCCCGTCTCCGCCGCTGCACCCGATCCCACCCTCCGTCGCCGAGGCTTCCCGCGCGCCCACCGCCGTCGAACTCGATCTCTACTGCGCTCTCGATCGGCTGCCGTCGTCGAGCCTCGCCCGCCCGGCCTCGTCTACCGTCGTCGAGCCCCGCCCGCCCGGCCTCGTCGTCGAACTCGCCCGCCCGCCCGGCCTCACTGCCGTCGTCGATCGATTATAATGTTGGATTTTTCATTGTTTTTTTAGATAATACTAATAAACAATATTTAGTAGTTATTTAGTTTTTTAGTTAGTTTTTTAGATAGTTTTTGATATATGTTAGTTAGATTTTTTAGTTAGTTAGATTTATTAGATAATTGATATATGTTAGTTAGATTTTTAGTTAGTTAGATTTATTAGATAATTGATATATGTTAGTTAGATTGTTAGGTGATATATGTTAGTTTTTTAGGTAATTTTTTAGTTAGTTAGATTTTTTAAAATGTATTATCTATTACTAGTTTATCTAATTTCATGTTGGATTTATTTAATTGGATTTAGTAATTATATATTCTATCTCTTATATATATCTAGAGAGAGATTCTATATGGTATACATATGTACTTAATTATTTCTATATGTATATATACATGTACTTATTTTCATGTGTTGAGAGAGAGAGAAAATTGTATCTAGAGAGACATTCAATGTGTTATCACATGCATATCTAGAGATATAGACATATGCACTTATTTCTATGTGTTGAGAGAGAGAGAAAATATATTGTATCATTCTATGTGTATATATACATGTACTTATTTCCATGTTTTTGGATCGAAAGTGTTTTTGATTCGATTCCAAAGCCTATACCTTATTATTGTTTATCCTTATGAAATATTATGTGTTATTATATTTAATTGGATTTAGTAATTCTATATGTGTTATCACATGTACTTATGTTATGTACCATAATAATTCTATCTATGTGTTATCTTGAAGATACAAATGGCTGCTCCGGATGATAACTTGAGTGATGACATAATGGCGGATATTATCAACGCCGGCACCAATGTGGATGTAGATGACACGAGTCAGTACTTTGCTGATTATGATGATATCCTGAATATGCCGGTGGTTGAAGATCAACAAATTGTCGCGCAAGAAAATACTGGCGAGGTATATTCGATTATCTATCATCTCTTATAGATGCATGCGTACGTATATTTGTTGTTAATCGTTGTGTTTCTACTCATGTAGCCGGTCTCTGGATCTACATCAACCACCGACAAAAGTAGGAAAGTCCGAGGGCCAAAAAAGCCATTAGAGGGCCGTTTCATAATATCAGAATTCGACACCGACACCGGCAAACCATTGGGACCACATGCTCAGACATATGTCAATCAATGTGGGTTCATTGTAAGGGATAGGATCCCAGTTAGTGCTCGTGAATGGAAGCAGAAGATATCCGCTCCTAATGTTAGTTTTGTATCTGATCGTGATAAGAACCTAGCTTGGAGAGATATCACTCAGCATTTCACATTACAAGCAGATGATGCTTTGAAGGAGCTAGTGAGGGATTGGACAATGAAGAAGATGGCAACATTGTTCCAGAGTTGGAAGAAGACATTGTATAAAAAGTTTATCTTGAAGAATGCTACGCCGAATTTCAATGCTAAGGCGTTTGTCAAGTTGGAGTCCCATTGGGATGCCTTCGTAGAATACAAGACATCTCAAGACAGTGAGGAACGTGTGATGAGGAATCGGCAGAATGCCCGACAGAAGCAATACCATCATCGCATGGGATCAGGTGGTTATAGGAGTGCTATTCCCAAGTGGCAGAACCTAGAAGCAGAGATTACTGCCAAGGGAATCATACCTGAAACAATAGAAAAGAACTGGCCTCAACGCGCGAAGAATTGGTTCTACGCTCATGGGGGAAGCCTAGACCCAGACACTGGCAAGCTAATTTTCGGCCAAAAAATTGAGAGAGCAACACAGAGACTAGCTCGTGCTAGGGAAGAAGCTGATAGTGGTGTTTTCAAGCCCAACAGAGAGAAGGATGAATTGACATATGCCCTAGAGAATCCCGAACACGGTGGTCGAACAAGAGGCTATGGGGCGGTTCCGTGGCTACACGCATTCCCAGCAGACAAGGATACCTACAGAAGCCGCCAGAGAAAGAAGGATGAGGAGGCAGAACGAATTCGTGCATTGGAGCAATTTGTTGATGAGTCACGACAAGCATTGCTTGAATCACGTGAACGAGAAAAATCTCTTGAGGCAAGAATGCAGGAGGAGATCAAGAGGCAAGTGCAGCTAGCAATGAGTCAAATGCAATCGCAATCAACGCCGGGAGTCACCATTAGCCCCGTTGGTCAGATGAAAAGCAGTTGTGCTTCTACGGAGCTGCCAGTTATTCAAGACGACGCTGGGTTGCGCTTCCCTGTTGATGACATTACCGAGCCTCTAACAAAATGTGAGCTGCACATTCCAGATGGTAATGCATCAATCATGGTGGCTGTCGGGGTTGTATCTCCAATAGACCGAACGAAGACACCAAGAATCCATGGATCAGTTATTCAACCTGGATATGCTAGCGTCTCGGTCGATAGAGTGCTCAAAGGTTACAGCAATGTTCCTCTTGACATTGAAGGTGGTGATGGGGAGAAGACACTAGGAGAAACAGAGAAGACATTTATTCAATGGCGCAAACGCTTCATCATCATTCCTGGGGCGCCACCGCTTCCCCTACCTCACCCTAGGTACGAATGAAAGTGAATGAAATATTATTTTCCATTAATTTTCTATTGGCTTCAAAAATAATTGACACACAAATTGTTTTTATAGCAGGGTCTCTCCCCAGCCTAGCCTAATCATTCATTCCCCATCTCATCACAGCGTCGCGGGGGGCGAGACGACTTCATCCCCACGGCGATCGCCAACTCCTACACCGGCCCCATCGCCTCCACAACGATCTCCAACTCCTACACCGGCCCCATCGCCTCCACAACGATCTCCAACTCCTACACCGGCCCCACCGCCTCCACAACGATCTCCAACGTCTCCACGCCGGTCTCCACCAACACTGGCCTCATCGCCTCCACGCCGATCTCCAACACCGCCCCCACCCCCTCCACAGCGACGCACTACAAAGACGTCTAAGGTCCCGGCGGCAAAGAAGACCCCAAGAAAAAGAGTTATTTCTCAAGAAATACTTCCTGAAAAGACTGATGAGCAAATAGCAGCTGAAGAAGACAAAAAAGTAAAAGATTTTTTTATAGATATCAAAAACAAGAGTCAAGCAAAGCTTAAGGAGAAGCCGTACTTTTACATACCACGAGATGTGCTGAGGCAGAAGGTCGATGCTCACAAGAAAAAGTTGATTGAACTTCGTAAGCCTTCGCCACTATCAGACTATGACCGCTCCCTCGTAAAGTCACATGATGCAGATAAGAAAAGGAAAAGAGCATCAGGGAAGGATGTCCCACAGCTCGGACAACAGAAGCAACCAATGCAAAATCTTGTTGTTGCTAATGAATATGGTTCCAACATAGAAGTCTATCGACCAGACAACTCTGGAGAAGTGTCGGTTCAAGCCCTTAATGCTTTTTTTAAAGATACTGGTTTAACCTTGGATCAATTGACGGGCAAAGCTCCAATCCAGAACCTGGAAGTTGATACCTGGAAGACTTATAAATATGGCAAAAGTCTGTACAACCCTGCGGCTCTGAATGAATTGGGTACGCAAATGTACTTGCTCAACAAGTGGTACATGCAGGCGTGTGGCAGGGGTGAGCAGTGGATCTTTGTCAGATTTAGAGACCATCATTACTTCCGTGGCGATGACATCTTACATATTAGTTTCGAAGAATTGCATCAACTATTCCACTTGGACGCTCTGGACAAATCAATCATGAGCTCCTTTTGTTTGTAAGTGATTCTTACTTTTATTTAATAAACTCACTTCCATGCGTACGTGTATATAATTATCCTCACATGTAACTTATATTTATATATAGATTCCAGATGTCAGAGCTCCAAAGAATACAAGACACCAGTGTTGGCTTCATTGATCCTTATATCGTATTCAAAACCGATATTATTGTCAAGGACCACTGGGTATCTGAAGCACAGAGGAATATCATGAAGTTCTTCGTGAAGCAGCACGACAAGACAACAATACTTTTCCCGTACAACTTTGAGTAAGTGTTAATAATAATGTAGTCTACACATTTTATGTAATATCAATACAACTTATATGCATGTACGTGTGTGTATAAACCAATGCAGTTTTCACTGGATACTCATTGTCATTGAGTTAAACTCAAGTCGGTTACTAATCTTTGACTCGTTGAGAAAAGAACGGGCACTATACCAAGATATGATAGATATTATCCAGGGGTAATTTCGATCTCTCGCGCACAACTATTATTGAATAGACTTTGCCATAATTTATTAACGATCGTACATTATTGGTCGCACAGGGTTTGGAAAGAGTTTATTCGGCAACATCGCAAAGATTGCAAGGCACCACTTAATGTAGTTGAAATACCAGTAAGTTGTACTATATACACTTCCCCACGTGTTTAATTACTATATCGTACTTCAATTTACGTGTGAGATGATGAGAATAATCTTCTTCTCGTACAGTGGTGTTTGCGGCAGGAACCAGGTAATAACTTGTGTGGATACTACGTTTGTGAATTTATCACTGCGCACATAAGAAGAACTCCTGAAGATGTCCTCAGAGTACGTATATATCAATATTTATTTATTTTTAAAAGAATATATATACATGTATGTGTATTAATACTTTTCCTTTTATTTCAAATGCAAGACTGAATGGTTGAAACGAAGGGTCATGCAAAAAGACCATCTGAAAGCAGTTCAAGAGTCAATAGCAGGATATCTTCTAGAAAAAGTGCTAAATCCCAACGGCGAGTTCTACTTTGATCTTAAGGAATAAATGATGTAAATTAAATGTTTATTGATATCGTTATTTTCGAGAACAAGATTATGAAAGTGTTGTATATACACATATATATATATATATATCTATAATATATATAGTTTCATACTTTATTCGAATATAATAATGCTCAAGATGTGAATTAGATGTAATTATATGCATGCGTGTATTTATATTAGCAACGTAGAATACGTACATAAAAACATATTATATATTAAACAAATACGTGTAACTGAACTGAAAACAAATTAAACAAAAAAAAAAGAAAAAGAAAAGGAACCGTTAGTCCCGGTTGGGGTTACCAACCGGGACTAAAGGGTGAACCATTAGTCCCGGTTGGTAACCCCAACCGGGACTAAAGGGTGCGCCAGGTTCGCTCGGCTGGAGGTCCTTTAGTCCCGGTTGGTGTTACCAACCGGGACTAAAGGTCCCTCTTTAATCCCGGCTCGATGACCCGGGACTGAAGGTTCCACCTTTAGTCCCGGGATCGTTGTCCCGGCGCGGTAACCGGGACTAAAGGCTGTTACCGCCCGGGACAACAGGTCCATTCGATGACCCGGGACTGAAGGTACTGTTTAGCCTAATTTGTATTTGTGCATTACCATGAAGGATTTATTCTTTGTTCTTATCAAGGATCTGACATGCACAAAATACCTAATTTGATTTGCAAAAAAAGGGCGCCGACAGATTTAGTATTTGTTCTTATCAAGCTGCTCTATTTGATATTTGACATTTTAGTTGAACAACTTGTTAAAAGTTGTTTGCCTATAGACTAAATTTCATATCTTGCTTACATCTATTGCCTAGTGGTTTCTTGCGAAGCCAGTCGGAGGAAGTATGGGCTTTCTGAAGCCCTTATGTGCCTTGCAGGTTCGGTATATGGTACATATTTTGAGCAAATGTTTAATGGACGTGGTTTTTGTGAATATGCTGCATAAGAGCCATATGAAATATCCTTATTTTCTTCAAATCACATGTTATATGGATTTTCTTTTTGCCAAGAAAAGATTTACTCTGTTAATAATTAGCAAGAACAAGATATACTGAAGAATGTTTTGAGATCAGTGTTAGTTTGCACACTATATGTTTCTGAAAAGTGTCCATTTTTCATAGAAAATAATCTCATAAGGACCAAATGTTATACCCTGCCTCAGATAGGAGTGCAAATTTTCTTCTATGTCAAGTATGCAATGTTCAAATGTTATTGATCAACAAATAAATGTCTTATATATATATAGCTAGTAGCCTGGTCTTAGCATGTTTTGGAAACTTGGATTAGCCACAGCTATTTTCCACTTTCTAGCAATTTCTGACCTAGTAGTTTTCCTGCTGTTCGATGATCTAGTCCTTGCTTATGTAGTAACTCATCTTGCCTCCAATGTCGAAGAGAAGCTCATCTTATTTTGTTTAATTTTACAATTGAATTGCATGTGAAAATTAGGTGACATACCCCTTTGCTAAACGGATTTAGTCTTTATTCTTATGAAGGAACTGTCTAGCTAAACCAGCAAGGTTGTCCGAACGGCCGTGGCTAAGGTCCATTGTCCGAGACTCCGAGCAAGATAGGCATAACGCCTCAGGTACTGTGTAGCCTAATTTGCATTTGTGCATCATCATGAAGGATTTAGTCGTTGTTCTTGTCAAGGATCTTGGTTTGCACAAAACACCAAATTTGATTTGCAAAAAAAGGGCACCGACAAGAATTTAGTTGTTGTTCTTATCAATAAGCTGATCAGTTTGATATGTGACATTTTAGTTGAACAACTTGATAAAAATTGTTGCTGGTAGACTAAATTTCATATCTTGCTTACACCTATTGTTTAGTGGTTTATTATGAAGGCAGTCTGAACAAGTTTGGGCTGTCGAAAGCCCTTGTGTGCCTTGTATATTCGGTACTACAGTGCATATTTTGAGAAAATGTTACATGTGTCGATTTTGGGAACATGCTGCATGAAAGACATATCAAATATCCTTATTTTTTCAGATTGCATGCTATATGGATTTTCTTTTTTCCATGAAAAAATTTACTTTGTTAAAATTAAGCAAGGACAAGATATACTGAAGAATGTGTTGCATGAGATCTCAGTGTTAGCTTGCACATAAATCTATATGCATGTAAGTTTTTTGTCCATTTTTTCATAGAAAATAATCTCAAAACTACCCGACGTTATACCATCCCTCATATAGGAGTGCAAATTTTCCTTTATGTTTTGTAGGAAATGTTCAAATGTTATTGATCAACCAATACTGGTATTATATATAGCTAGTAACCTGGTCTTTGGATGTTTTGGACACTTGGATTAGCCACATCTGTTTCCCACTTTCTAGCAATTTCTGATGTAGTAGTTTTCATGCTGTCCACTGATTTGGTCCTTGCTGATGTAGTTATGCATCTTGCCTCTAATGTTGACGAGAAGTTCATGTTTTGTTTAATTTTACAAACGATTTGCATGTGAAAATTTTAACATAATATACCCTTTGCTAAACGGATTGAGTCTTTATTCTTATGAAGGAACTGTCTAGCCGAGCCGGCAAGGTTGTCCAACCGGCCAACAGCAAAGATCCATTGTCAAGACTCCGTGCAAGCTAGGTACTGTGTAGCCTAATTTGCATTTATGCACCATCATGAAGGATTCATTCTTTGTTCTTATAAACAATCTTGGTATGCACAAAATACCTAAGCTGATTTGCAAAAAATTGGCACAGACAAGGATTTAGTCTGTGTTCTTATCAAGAAGCTGATCTATTTGATATGTGACATTTTAGTTGAACAGCTTATGAAAAGTCGTTGCCGGTAGACTAAACTTCGTATCTTGCCTACATCTATTGTGTAGTGGTTTATTATGAAGGCGGTCTGAGCAAGATTGGGCTTTCTGCAGCCCTATGTGCCTTTTATGTTCGATAACAGTACAGATTTTGAGCACATGTTTTATGTGTGGATTTTGGGAACAAGCTGCATGAAAGGCATATGAAATATCTTTATTTTTCTTCAAATCACATGCTATATGGATTTTTTTTTTTGCTAAGAAGAATTTTTACTCTTTTAATAATTAGCAAGAACAAGATATATTGAAGAATGTTTTGAGATCAGTGTTAGTTTGCGCACAAAGCTATATGTTTTTGAGAAGTTCTTTGTCCATTTTTTGATAGAAAACAATCTCAAAAGGACCACATATGTTATACCATGCCTCATATAGGAGTGTAAATTTTCCTCTATGTTTCTGTATGCAATGTTCAAATGTTATTGATCAACTAATACTGTTCTTATATATAGCATGTTCAAATCTCATCTTTTGTTTCATTTTACAATCTAATTTCATGTGAAAATTAAGTGACACACCCTTTGCTAAACGGATTTTGTCTTTATTCTAATGAAGGTACTGTCTAGCTGAACCGGCAAGGTTGTCCGAACAACCACGGCTAAGATCCATTGTTCGAGACTCCGAGCAAGCTAGGCCGAACGTCTTAGGTACTGTGTAGCCTAATTTGCATTTGTGCATCATCATGAAGGATTTAGTATTTGTTCTTATCAAGGATCTGGCATGCACACAATAACTAATTTGATTTGTAAAAAGGGCACCGACAAGGATTTATTCTTTGTTCTTATCAAGAAGCTGATCCGTTTGATATGTGACATTTTAGTTGAACAGTGTTAAAAGTCGTTTCTGGTAGACTAAGCTTCATATCTTGCTTACTTCTCTTGCATAGTGGTTTATTGTGAAGGTGGTCTGAGCAAGTTTGGGCTCTCTGAAGCCCTTATGTGCCTTATATGTTCGGTATGACGGTATTGAACAAATGTTTCATGTGTGGATTTTTGAGGGACATGCTGCATGAAAGAACCTATTTTTCTTCAAATTGCATGCTATGGATTTTCTTTTTGCTAGGAAAAGATTTATCCTATTAATAATTGGCAAGAACAGATATACTGAAGAATGTTTTGAGATCAGTGTTAGTTTGCACATAAAGCTATAAAGTTCTGAAAAAGTTCTTTGTCCTTTTTTTATAGAAAATAATCTAAAAAAGACCACATGTTATAGTTATACAATGCCTCATCTAGGTGAGCAAATATTCCTCTATGTTTTTGTCTGCAATGTTCAAATGCTGTTGTCTTATTGATCAACCAATACTGGTCTTATATATAGCTAGTAGCCTGGTCCTTGGATGTTTTGGACACTGCAATTAGCCACATCTGTTTTCGACTTTCTAGCACTTCCTGATGTAGTAGTTTTCCTGCTGTCCACTGATCTACTCCTCGCAATAAGTGGTGCAGATGGAAGGGGAGCAGCAGCCCGAGAATGTGGAGCAGCAGCAGCAACAACAACCTGTGCTAGAGATTGTCGAGCAGCAGGAGCAGCAGCAGCCCATGCTGGAGAATGTCGAGCAGCAGCAGCAGCCCGTGCTGGAGAATGTCGAGCAGCAGCAGCAGCAGCAGCAGCAGCCCGTGCTGGACAATGTTGAGCAGGAGCAGCAGCAGCACCAAGAAGAGGAGCAGCAGCAGGAGCAGCAGCACCACCAAGAGGAGGAGGAGCAGCAGCAGCAGCAGCAACAGCACCATGTGCAGGAGATTGTGGAGGAGGAAGAAGAGGAGGAGATTAACTTGGGGGAGGCCATTAGAGTCATGGAGGCTGGGTGTGCCAGTTGGATAGTCGAGATGGAAGAGACACTCGTCAACAGCCACTGGTCGGTGGTTACGGGGCGTGGCAAGAAGCCACCTTCTATCTACCGTGTCCCAGATCGGATCAAGCGCGGCAACACCGAGGCATATCGGCCAAAGCTGGTGTCCATGGGCCCGCTGCACTACGGCGAGGCTGACCTGATGCCCATGGAGCATCACAAGAAGGAGGCCGTCTTGCAGCGCATCAAGCGCTACGGGAAGCCTCTAGTGGAGTACGTAGCGTCTATACAAAAGGTTGTTGATGAGTTGCTTGGTGAGTACGACAACCTCGATGAAAAATGGCGCACTGAAGGTAGAGATGAGTTTGTCCAGATGATGGTGATGGATGGATGTTTCTTACTGGAGTCGTTACAGCGCTACTTCGATTACCCAACAGGCAACCCCGTCTTCAGTTATCACGGGTGCCTCACCCTGTATACAGCTATCCAATCAGACATTGTCGTTATGGAGAATCAGCTCCCGCTGCTTGTTCTGTATACACTCCTAGCCGTTGAGCGGCACACAGCCCTGGTAAGTATATTCAAACACATGCAGTAGTCCTACTTGGTAATTCTCTACTAGGGACGGTATATTTACAATTTTTTAGTTTTCTGTTGTGGAAATAATAGATTCAAATGTGGATTTAGCAGATTTTTAGCCATTTATTCATAACACTAGCAAACATAGAGCATACTTCATGTTAATTTTTGTAGTACCAGGGTGAATAAACCATATGCCAATTTAGGGTTATCTTAGGTTAATTACCATGATGGCAGAGTGCTAGTTTTGATGAAGAATTGTGAGTTATTTTCCATAAAAATTCACAAAGTAAAGAAAATGATCAACTATGATGTACTTAGAATAAGGAGTTACTGTTAATTTTGTAAAGGCAAAAATGGCCATTTTCTTTCGCCATTATGTTCCATTATTAATAACATGATGCATGTGTAGCTTAGATGTATAATTAGGCTATTATTTCAACTAATATTTATAATGGCAAGAGCGAGCAATTTAGATGTAGGTTTTGATGGCTATTTTTGTTGATTTTTATAATGGCAAAAGTATAATTTTTAGATGCTACAACCAAATAATGGCCAAATGTTTTGCTTTTTTGTTAAATCTAGGATTCATGTACCCATCTAGTACATTTTGTAAGATTTGTCATGGAGTTTTTAAAAATGTCTACAATTAGTAATAATAAGTTTGGTTTCTGAGCTATAAGTAAAGGATTAGCTGCGCTAAAAGTCTAGCTCTAGGATAGGTTATATGATGGAGACTAATCTCATTTGTTCTTACTACTCTGTGTTTATATATCATGGCTACACAGAGGGTTGCAGAGGTCAACACAATAGTGCTGGGTTTCTTGGGTTTCTCGTACGGGCCAATTTGGACAGCTTGGGCCTCCACCCTTTGGACTTGTTACATAAGAGTTTGTGTGGCCCAAAACTCACTTATTCTGGCGTACAATGGGCTTATACCATGCCTTCTACTGCAGAGCTTAGTGATGCTGGGATTCGTTTCAAGTCGAGCAAAACTCAGTTCATCCATGACATCAACTTTAAAAATGGCCTGCTTAGCTTGCCGGTGTTCAAGGCGCATGATGACACCAAGAAGCATCTTCTGAATCTGCTGGCCTTTGAGAAGTTGTATCCATGCACTGGCCATGAGGTGCTGTCGTACGTGTGCTTCATGGACAACCTAGTTAATACAGGAAGAGATGTTGAGCTGCTGAGATCTAAAGGGGTAATAAAGAACTTGCTGAGCAGCAGGGGCGGATCCAAGGGGGCACGAGCCCCCCTACCCATATCGGAGCAGTGGAACCCCTATGAATTTTTAGGCAAAGTTCTATAGTGTAAGTGGAGCTGAAACTTAAGATCAAGCAGCAGTCGGAGGTATGTGTTGTTCAGCCCCCCCCTAAAAATTTTTCTGGATCCACCGCTGCTGAGCAGTGACGAGGAATTGGCGCAGCTGATCAATAGCCTGGGCAGTGGAGCACTAATGACCCCATTCAGCATGCTCGACGATGTGCAACGCATGGTGAGCACCCACTGCAGGAAGCCGTGGAATAGGTGGCGTGCCAGCTTTGCACATACATACCAGAGGAACCCATGGGTATTCTTCTCTTTATTGGCTGCTGTCATCCTACTAGTTGCTGCGATCGTTCAGACTGTCTACACAATCCTCCCCTTCTACCACAAGAGTTAGCAACAAGAAAGTACGTATCTTTGCCACTATGTGCCTCTATCACTTTGCTGATAATTTGTCTAAGCCTAAATGATAGTATTAGTCTTTAATTTGACCAAAAAATGATGTATGTCTATTTTTATGCAGGCATCATAGTGGGACCAGGGTCTGGGCTAGGAGGGACTTCTTGATTCAGGAAGCTTGCTGATGGATATTGTCGCCAAGTACGGTGGAAGTTTACTGTTGTGATTTGCAGTTATCGAACTTTTCATCCTTTATTTCTATGACGAATGATGATGGATATTTGCGCCAACACTACAGGAAACATCAAATTTGCAGAGTGTTTTTAGGTTTGCCGAGTGTATTTCCTCGGGCACTCAGCGAACAAGTTCTTTACTGAGTGGTACGCTAAAAACACTCGGTAAAAAAAACACTCAGCAAAGAGGAGGTTTGCCAAGTGTCAAAAAAAAACACTCGGCAAAGAGAGGGTTTGCCGAGTGTTTTATTTTTTACACTCGGCAAATAAATAAAACCTTTTTTTTCTGGGAAAGAGGGAGAAGAAAAAAAATGAAAAAAAAATCTTTGCCGAATGTTCAGATCTAGGACACTCGGCAAAGAAAAAAATCTACTTAATTAACGCCGCGCCCGCGCCCTCTCTCCTCCTCCCTCCCCAGATCCGCCCGCGCCCTCTCTCTCCTCCTCCCTCCCGGCGAATCTCCAGCGCCGCCGCGCCCGCGCCCTCTCTCCTCCTCCGCACCCTCTCTCTCCTCCTCCCTCCCTAGATCCGGCCGCCCCCTCTCTCTCCTCCTCCCTCCTAGCGCATCTCTGGCGCCGCCACGCCCGCGCCCTCTCTCCTCCTCCCTCCCTAGATCTGCCTGTGCCCTCCCTCTCCTCCTCCCTCCCTAGATCTACCCGCCCGCGCCCTCCCCTCCCCCTTCTTCTTCCCCGCCGGGCGCCCCTCCCCTCCCTTCTTCCCCCGCCGGCATGGAGGGCCAAAGCGAGCTCTAGGCCGACGAATCCACGGCGGGTGGTCCTCGTGAGGGCTGCTGGGGCTCGGATCCGGCTGTTGGGGCTCGGATCCAGCGACGATGGGGTTGCGGCGGCCGGTGTCAGTCCGAGGTAGGTCAGCTCTCCCCCATCTCCCTCCTTTCCTCTCTTCATATCCCTCACTCTCTCCCTCGCCGGTGATCAGATCCACGGCGGCGGGGAGCAGCAGCGTGGAGGCGGGTGGATCCGGCGGGGAGCAGCAGCGTGGAGGCGGGCGGATCCGGCGGGGAGCAGCAGCGTGGAGGCGGCAGATCCGATGGGGAGGTGCCCTCCGATGGTGGATCCAGCAGATGGCGTGGTGGTGGCCGGTAGCAGGGCGTGGTGGTGGTACTAGAATGGAGCCTAAGGCCGATTTTGTCTTGAGCAAGCCCCAAAGGAGGGAAGTACTAGAATGGATCTAGACGGTAATGTTCCCTGATGGGTATGCAACTAATCTGAGGAGGAGAGTGAACTTATCTACTATGCGAGTCTTAGGAATGAAGAGTCATTACTACCATATATGGATTGAGTGGCTTCTTCCAGCGATGGTTCGAGGCTATGTCCCTAAGCATGTCTGGCTAGTGCTAGCAGAGTTGAGCTATTTCTTTCGCCAGCTTTGTGCCAAGGAGTTATCTTGGACCGTGATTGCTGACTTGGAAACAATGGCACCTGTGTTGCTCTGTAAGTTGGAGAAGATCTTTCCACCCGGCTTCTTCAATCCGATGCAGCATTTGATTTTGCACCTCCTGTATGAGGCACGAATGGGGGGCCCTTGTAGGGCTATTGGTGCTATCCAATCGAGAGATGTATAAAGGTTCACCGAAGGACAAGGACCGCTGCACGAGAGGAGAGTAGGAGGAGGAGCAGCCGCAGGAGGGAGCCGTCGCCTGCCGCCCCGTCACGTGAGGAGGAGGAGGAGGAGCAGGTGCCCTAGGAGGACGCGCAGGAGGACGACGAGGAGGAGGCGACAGCAGGGGGTTCCGCTTCCTCTAGTTCGTCGAGCATCTACTTGCAAGGCCCCACGAGCCTCCCTCAGTGACCGATACCTCGTGAGAGACGCCCGCTGATTCGACTCGAAGGAGAAAATTAAGTAACTTTAGATGTTATCACTACTTTATATGATATGTTGAAAATCAAAATAGAAACTAATAATTTTTCTTAATCACTTGGGCAGGAACTGGCCGATTGTGGCGAGTGGAGGTGCTCACACACGCCAAGTCAATGGCATCCTCGGTCCTCTATGCAAGGAGCACTTCCCTGGTCTGGTTGAGTACGTCGGAGTGACGGGGCCGGCCTACTCGTTTGACCACTATGCCGCCGCCCCTGATGCTGCAGATCGGGCCCATATGGTATTCAACAACAAGGCGGAGTGGGTGAAGCAAGAGCTGTGGGTAAGTCTTTCTCGCACTACATTGCTCAATACATCACATTCATTAGACATTCTTGAAATAATGAATGGATACATCGTGTTTGTGTGCAGGATTTCTTTAGATGTCAGGACGAACATGAGGCCAGGGCAGATGTGGTGGCTACCAAATGCTACAAAAAACTCGTCGTGGACATGCATTACGAGGCGCGCATCTAGGCCGTCGTAACTTACCACGGGACCGTCCTTCGAACGATGGTCACCAAAAGGGACGCAAGAACCATGACGCTGACCCAGGACCGGTACCTGCAGGTAAATACAGAACATTAATACTGATTCCTTTTGAGATTAAGTAGGCTTAATTTCATCTTCTGATATGTCATGTACTTAATGGCTTGTAGATGATTTCTTATTGGTGTGCCGCGCATCCCCAGTGCTGGGTACAGATGGTGGACAAGTGGTGCTCACACGAGTGGGAGGAGACGCACAACTTGTGCCAAGAGCGGCGTTTGATGATGCCAGGTGTAGCACACCATCAAGGCAGCCGTAGCCTCAGCGGATACAAAGAAACATGGGTACACGAATCCATTTATTTATTCTAACACTCCATTCTACATGATTTTTATTATCTTGCTATTTTTCTCACAGTCGGCGTCACATGGTGGCCAGCCTTACTCCATCTTCAAGGCATTTGCTATGGCCCACAAGGGTGTAGTTCCGCCACCTTCGCTAATCGCTCCACCTCCACCTCCACCTCCTCACTACTCTACTCCTGTGAATATAAATGCTTTAGTTTGTATGTTCATGCTTACGGTCAAACCTAGTGGAGTATGAAAGTTTTATTCATGTATGGTATATATTTATCTTGTCTCACACATGCAACCTCTTCTCCTTTGTGCAGAATCAATCGACGGCATCGAACGATCCTCATGCTTCAGCGAATCCTTCACCAAATCAGTCTCATTAGCCATCTGGTTAAGATTCTTGTGGTTGTTAATGGTACTTCTATTTGCAATTGTGGTTGTAAATGATGGAGTACTTGGATTACTTGTGAATTTATTTGTGATATATTGTGAGACATGTGACGTTTGTGATATATATGTGACGTTTGTGATATATATGTGGTGTTGGTGATATATATGTGTTGTTGATGATATATATATGATGTTGGTGACGTTTGTTATATATATCTTCTGTTTGTTTGGATGGGATGTAAAAAACAAATAAAAAAGACTGTTTTCAGTCACTTTGCCGAGTGCAATGGCCATGACACTCGACAAAGTGACTACCTGATAACATGCTTTGCTGAGTGCAAAGGCCATTGCACTCGGCAAACATCACAGATTTGCCGAGTGCCACGGGCCAAGCACTTGGCAAAGGTCTCCTGTTTGCCGAGTGTCTTGACAGGACACTCGGCAAATAGGATACCTTTGCCGAGTGTCTTGTCGGTGGCACTCGGCACAGTGGCCACCTTTGCCGAGTGTCTGAGTCAACGGCGCTCGGCAAAGCGGCGACCTTTGTCGAGTGCTTGACCTTGACACTCGGCAAAGCCGTCGGCACGGTGGCGCTCGCCGTCACGGCGATTTTTCTTTGCTGAGTGTCAGATTAGCACTCGAGTGTCCGATAAAGTGCACTCGACAAAGAGGCCTTTGCCGATAAACTGTTTACCGAGCGCTGTCGGCAAAGAGAAGCTCATCTTATATTGTTTAATTTTACAATTGAATTGCATGTGAAAATTAGGTGACATACCCCTTTGCTAAACGGATTTAGTCTTTATTCTTATGAAGGAACTGTCTAGCTAAACCAGCAAGGTTGTCCGAACGGCCGTGGCTAAGGTCCATTGTCCGAGACTCCGAGCAAGATAGGCAGAACGCCTCAGGTACTGTGTAGCCAAATTTGCATTTGTGCATCATCATGAAGGATTTAGTCGTTGTTCTTGTCAAGGATCTTGGTTTGCACAAAACACCAAATTTGATTTGCAAAAAAAGGGCACAGACAAGAATTTAGTTGTTGTTCTTATCAATAAGCTGATCAGTTTGATATGTGACAATTTAATTGAACAACTTGATAAAAATTGTTGCTGGTAGACTAAATTTCATATCTTGCTTACACCTATTGTGTAGTTGTTTATTATGAAGGCGGTCTGAACAAGTTTGGGCTGTCTAAAACCCTTGTGTGCCTTGTATATTCGGTACTACAGTACATATTTTGAGAAAATGTTACATGTGTCGATTTTTGGAACATGCTGCATGAAAGACATCAAATATCCTTATTTTTCAGATTGCGTGCTATATGGATTTTCTTTTTGCCATGAAAAAAATTACTTTGTCAAAATTAAGCAAGGACAAGATATACTGAAGAATGTGTTGCATGAGATCTCAGTGTTAGCTTGCACATAAATCTATATGCTTGATTTAGAAAAGTTTTTTGTCCATTTTTTCATAGAAAATAATCTCAAACCTACCGGACGTTATACCATCCCTCATATAGGAGTGCAAATTTTCCTTTATGTTTTGTAGGAAATGTTCAAATATTATTGATCAACCAATACTCGTATTATATATAGCTAGTAACCTGGTCTTTGGATGTTTTGGACACTTGGATTAGACACATCTGTTTCCCACTTTCTAGCAGTTTCTGATGTAGTAGTTTAAATGCTGTCCACTGATTTGGTCCTTGCTGATGTAGTTATGCATCTTGCCTCTAATGTTGACGAGAAGTTCATGTTTTGTTTAATTTTACAAACGATTTGCATGTGAAAATTTTAACATAATATACCCTTTGCTAAACGGATTGAGTCTTTATTCTTATGAAGGAACTGTCTAGCCGAGCCGGCAAGGTTGTCCAACCGGCCAGCAGCAAAGGTCCATTGTCAAGACTCCGTACAAGCTAGGTACTGTGTAGCCTAATTTGCATTTATGCATCATCATGAAGGATTCATTCTTTGTTCTTATAAACAATCTTGGTATGCACAAAATACCTAAGCTGATTTGCAAAAAATTGGCACAGACAAGGATTTAGTCTTTGTTCTTATCAAGAAGCTGATCCGTTTGATATGTGACATTTCAGTTGAACAGCTTGTGAAAAGTCGTTGCCGGTAGACTAAATTTCGTATCTTGCCTACATCTATTGTGTAGTGGTTTATTGTGAAGGCGGTCTGTGCAAGATTGGGCTTTCTGCAGCCCTTATGTGCATTTTATGTTCGATAACAGTACAGATTTTGAGGTCTGAGCAAGATTGGGCTTTCTGCAGCCCTATGTGCCTTTTATGTTCGATAACAGTACAGAGTTTGAGCACATGTTTTATGTGTGGATTTTGGGAACAAGCTGCATGAAAGGCATATGAAATATCTTTACTTTTCTTCAAATCACATGCCATATGGATTTTTTTTTTGCTAAGAAGATTTTTTACTCTTTTAATAATTAGCAAGAACAAGATATATATATTGAAGAATGTTTTGAGATCAGTGTTAGTTTGCGCATAAAGCTATATGTTTTTGAGAAGTTCTTTGTCCATTTTTTCATAGAAAACAATCTCAAAAGGACCACATATGTTATACCATGCCGCATATAGGAGTGTAAATTTTCCTCTATGTTTCTGTATGCAATGTTCAAATGTTATTAATCAACTAATACTGTTCTTATATATAGCATGTTCAAATCTCATCTTTTGTTTCATTTTACAATCTAATTTCATGTGAAAATTAAGTGACACACCCTTTGCTAAACGGATTTTGTCTTTATTCTAATGAAGGTACTGTCTAGCTGAACCGGCAAGGTTGTCCGAACAACCACGGCTAAGATCCATTGTTCGAGACTCCGAGCAAGCTAGGCTGAACGTCTCAGGTACTGTGTAGCCTAATTTGCATTTGTGCATCATCATGAAGGATTTCGTATTTGTTCTTATCAAGGATCTGGCATGCACACAATAACTAATTTGATTTGTAAAAAAGGGCACCGACAAGGATTTATTCTTTGTTCTTATCAAGAAGCTGATCCGTTTGATATGTGACATTTTAGTTAAACAGTGTTAAAAGTCGTTTCTGGTAGACATCTTGCTTACTACTCTTGCATAGTGGTTTATTGTGAAGGTGGTCTGAGCAAGTTTGGGCTCTCTGAAGCCCTTATGTGCCTTATATGTTCGGTATGACGGTATTGAACAAATCTTTCATGTGTGGATTTTTGAGGGACATGCTGCATGAAAGAACCTATTTTTCTTCAAATTGCATGATATGGATTTTCTTTTAGCTAGGAAAAGATTTATCCTATTAATAATTGGCAAGAACAGATATACTGAAGAATGTTTTGAGATCAGTGTTAGTTTTGCACATAAAGCTATAAGGTTCTGAAAAAGTTCTTTGTCCTTTTTTTTATAGAAAATAATCTAAAAAAGACCACATGTTATAGTTATACAATGCCTCATCTAGGTGAGCAAATATTCCTCTATGTTTTTGTCTGCAATGTTCAAATGCTGTTGTCTTATTGATCAACCAATACTGGTCTTATATATAGCTCGTAGCCTTGTCCTTGGATGTTTTGGACACTTCAATTAGCCACATCTGTTTTCGACTTTCTAGCACTTCCTGATGTAGTAGTTTTCCTGCTGTCCACTGATCTACTCCTTGCAATAAGTGGTGCAGATGGAAGGGGAGCAGCAGCCCGAGAATGTGGAGCAGCAGCAGCAGCAGCAACCTGTGCTAGAGATTGTCGAGCAGCAGAAGCAGCAGCAGCCCATGCTGGAGAATGTCGAGCAGCAGCAGCAGGAGGAGCAGGAGCAGCAGCAGCTCGTGCTGGAGAATGTCGAGCAGCAGCAGGAGCAGGAGCAGCAGCAGCCCGTGCTGGAGAATGTCGAGCAGCAGCAGCAGCAGCCCGTGCTGGACAATGTTGAGCAGGAGCAGCAGCAGCACCAAGAAGAGGAGCAGCAGCAGCACCAAGAGGAGCAGCAGCAGCACCAAGAGGAGGAGGAGCAGCAGCAGCAGCAGCAGCAACAGCACCATGTGCAGGAGATTGTGGAGGAGGAAGAAGAGGAGGAGATTAACTTGGGGGAGGCCATTAGAGTCATGGAGGCCGGGTGTGCCAGTTGGATAGTCGAGATGGAAGAGACACTGGACAACAGCCACTGGTCGGTGGTTACGGGCGTGGCAAGAAGCCACCTTCTATCTACCGTGTCCCGGATCGGATCAAGCGCGGCAACACCGAGGCATATCGGCCAAAGCTGGTGTCCATGGGCCCGCTGCACTACGGCGAGGCTGACCTGATGCCCATGGAGCATCACAAGAAGGAGGCCGTCTTGCAGCGCATCAAGCGCTACGGGAAGCCTGTGCAGTACGTAGCGTCTATACAAGAGGTTGTTGAGGAGTTGGTTGGTGAGTACGACAACCTCGATGAAAAATGGCGCACTGAAGGTCAGCCTGTTCAGGAGGCCGTATCATATCGTGGATTATTTACTGCTGGCTGGTTTGGTGTGAGAGAAAAACACTGTTCCTGGCTGGAAATTTACGATCGTTTACAAGCAAGCGAACAGGCTGGTAGAGATGAGTTTGTCCAGATGATGGTGATGGATGGATGTTTCTTACTGGAGTCGTTAGAGCGCTACTTCGATTACCCAACAGGCAACCCCGTCTTCAGTTATCACGGGTGCCTCACCCTGTATACAGCTATCCAATCAGACATTGTCGTTATGGAGAATCAGCTCCCGCTGCTTGTTCTGTATACACTCCTAGCCGTTGAACGGCACACAGCCCTGGTAAGTATATTCAAACACATGCAGTAGTCCTACTTGGTAATTCTCTACTAGGGACGGTATATTTACAATTTTTTAGTTTTCTGTTGAGGAAATAATAGATTCAAATGTGGATTTAGCAGATTTTTAGCCATTTATTCATAACACTAGCAAACATAGAGCATACTTCATGTTAATTTTTGTAGTACCAGGGTGAATAAACCATATGCCAATTTAGGGTTATCTTAGGTTAATTACCATGATGGCAGAGTGCTAGTTTTGATGAAGAATTGTGAGTTATTTTCCATAAAAATTCACAAAGTAAAGAAAATGATCAACTATGATGTACTTAGAATAAGGAGTTAGTGTTAATTTTGTAAAGGCAAAAATGGCCATTTTCTTTCGCCATTATGTTCCATTATTAATAACATGATGCATGTGTAACTTAGATGTATAATTAGGCTATTATTTCAACTAATATTTATAATGGCAAGAGCGAGCAATTTAGATGTAGGTTTTGATGGCTATTTTTGTTGATTTTTATAATGGCAAAAGTATAATTTTTAGATGCTACAACCAAATAATGGCCAAATGTTTTGCTTTTTGGTTAAATCTAGGATTCATGTACCCATCTAGTACATTTTGTAAGATTTGTCATGGAGTTTTTAAAAATGTCTACAATTAGTAATAATAAGTTTGGTTTCTGAGCTATAAGTAAAGGATTAGCGGCGCTAAAACTCTAGCTCTAGGATAGGTTATATGATGGAGACTAATCTCATTTGTTCTTACTACTCTGTGTTTATATATCATGGCTACACAGAGGGTTGCAGAGGTCAACACAATAGTGCTGGGTTTCTTGGGTTTCTCGTACGGGCCAATTTGGACAGCTGCCCACCCTTTGGACTTGTTACATAAGAGTTTGTGTGGCCCAAAACTCACTTATTCTGGCGTACAATGGGCTAATACCATGCCTTCTACTGCAGAGCTTAGTGATGCTGGGATTCGTTTCAAGTCGAGCAAAACTCAGTTCATCCATGACATCAACTTTAAAAATGGCCTGCTTAGCTTGCCGGTGTTCAAGGCGCATGATGATACCAAGAAGCATCTTCTGAATCTGCTGGCCTTTGAGAAGTTGTATCCATGCACTGGCCATGAGGTGCTGTCGTACGTGTGCTTCATGGACAACCTAGTTAATACAGGAAGAGATGTTGAGCTGCTGAGATCTAAAGGGGTAATAAAGAACTTGCTGAGCAGCAGGGGCGGATCCAGGGGGGCACGAGCCCCCCTACCCATACCGGAGCAGTGGAACCCCATGAATTTTTAGGCAAAGTTCTATAGTGTAAGTGGGGCTGAAACTTAAGGTCGAACAGCAGTCGGAGGTATGTGTTGTTCAGCCCCCCCTAAAAATTTTTCTGGATCCACCGCTGCTGAGCAGTGATGAGGAATTGGCGCAGCTGATCAATAGCCTGGGTAGTGGAGCACTAATGACCCCATTCGGCATGCTGGACGATGTGCAACGCATGGTGAGCACCCACTGCAGGAAGCCGTGGAATAGGTGGCGTGCCAGCTTTGCACATACATACCTGAGGAACCCATGGGTATTCTTCTGTTTATTGGCTGCTGTCATCCCACTAGTTGCTGCGATCGTTCAGACTGTCTACACAATTCTCCCCTTCTACCACAAGAGTTAGCAACAAGAAAGTACGTATCTTTGCCACTATGTGCTCTATCACTTTGCTGATAATTTGTCTAAGCCTAAATGATAGTTTTAGTCTTTAATTTGACCAAAAAATGATGTATGTCTATTTTTATGCAGGCATCATAGTGGGACCAGGGTCTGGGCTAGGAGGGACTTCTTGATTCAGGAAGCTTGCTGATGGATATTGTCGCCAAGTACGGTGGAAGTTTACTGTTGTGATTTGCAGTTATCGAACTTTTCATCCTTTATTTCTATGACGAATGATGATGGATATTTCCGCCAACACCACCAGAAACGTCAAATTTGCAGAGTGTTTTTATGTTTGCCGAGTATATTCCCTCGGGCACTCGGCGAACAAGTTCTTTGCCGAGTGCTGCGCTAAAAATACTCAGCAAAAAAAACAATCGGCAAAGAGGAGGTTTGCCGAGTGTCAAAAAAAACACTCAGCAAAGAGAGGGTTTGCCGAGTGTTTTATTTTTTACACTCGGCAAATAAATAAAACATTTTTTCTGGGAAAGCGGGAGAAGAAAAAAAAAGAAAAAAACCTTTGCCGAGTGCCCAGATCTAGGATACTCAGCAAAGAAAAAAAATCTACTTGATTAATGCCGCGCTCGCGCCCTCTCTCCTCCTCCCTTCCCAGTTCCGCCCACGTCCTCTCTCTCCTCCTCCCTCCCTAGATCCACCCACCCCTCTCTCTCCTCCTCTCTCCCGGCGGATTTCCGGCGCCACCGTGCCCGCGCCCTCTCTCCTCCTCCCTCCCTAGATCCGCCCGTGCCCTCTCTCTCCTCCTCTGCGCCCTCTCTCTCCTCCCTCCCTAGATTCGGCCGCCCCCTCTCTCTCCTCCTCCCTCCTGGCGGATCTCTAGCGCCGCCGCTCCCGCGCCCTCTCTCCTCCTCCCTCCCCAGATCTGCCCGCCCGCGCCCTCCCCTCCCCCTTCTTCTTCCTCGCCGGGCGCCCCTCCTGTAACAACCCAAAAATCCATACACCCAAATATACCAACTACAAATTTTTTCTTAAAACTCCCATGTGATGATGAGTGCCGTGTATAAAAACCCAACCTAAGAGATGCATTAGGTCTAACCCCAACCCAAGTCAACACATAAGCATGGCATGTCATTTGTTGATTATGATTATTTAATTTCTAACAAATAAAGTGGTGCATACATTTGTTAACTCAAATTGTGATTTGGACTTCCATTTGTTTTATGTTATGCTTAACAACTCTTTTAAGGAAACACACCATAAAGTAATTACTATCCAAACCAAAGGATAAATGTGTAAAAAGAGAAAACTAATTCTATCTTTATATATATATAGCAGACTACACCTATGTTGATATACAAAATAGCTAAATAAATTCCTAATGTATATATAAAAGAATGTGGTGGACCTCATATCTAAAACTCCAATGAATTAGGTGCACCCATTTTGAATTCAAATACCCAAACCAAATTTGAATTCAAATCAAGGAAGAAGAAAAAGAAAATAGGAAAAGGAAACGAGGAAGAGGGCCTCGTAGCCAGCTCGGCCTGCTCGGCTTCGCGGCCCAGCCAGCCCAACCACGCCCACCTTGCACCGGCGCGCGCGCGTACGCGACCCATGAGCTGGCCCAGCACGCCTCAACCGCTCGCGCGTCTCCCTGCTTTCCCTTGCTGCCGCTGCCACGCGGGCCCTGCACGTCAGCCACCCCATCGACAGTGTCGTCTTCTCCACACCCACGCCACAACCGCCCGCACGACCGGGAGCCGACAACGTTGGCAGGGGCGGGCCAGGGGGTCACGCCCGGGGCATGGGCTTGCTCCCCCATGCGCCGCGGTCACCCAACCCCGCACCACCGTCAGATGCGCCCCACGTCGCTCCACCGCACGATACCGGACGCCATTGGGGGCATGGCGCTCGGCTATAAAGCCAGCCCGCACGCCGCTCACGCCCGGCGCCTTAGCCTCTCCCTTAGCCACCGCCGCCGCTTGGTGGCCCAGCAGCCGCACTGCACCAAGAGTAGAGGGCCGAGAAGGAGATCGTGAGAGCAGGATCGGAGCCCCCGCGTGCTGTCGAAGTCACCGGAGCCGAGGGTGACGCCGTCGTCGTCATCACGGTCATGGGTCGGCACTGCACGGCTTCCAGAGCTACACGGCCGCAACTCGTCATTGCACCGCTATCCCCTCTTCCACAACACCTACGGTGAGCCCCCAGTTCATCCCCTGCTCACCACTGGACCTTGCTACTCCGGCCATGGCGCTCCATACCGTGAGCACGGAGGTCAAGGCCATCTTCAGTCTCTAGGCACACAAGCACAGCACACTCACGCGCACACCGCCACCACCTCTGAGCCCTTGGACGCTGTAGACCCCTCCAAGCCCCACGGACACTGAAGCAGAGTACTCGCTCGCCGCACTCGCAACGCCGCCGTCGTGGCGTGGCCACCGTTGGAGCACCCGACCACCTCCGAGCACCCGACCACCTCCGAGCACCAGACCACTTCCGAGCACCAGACCACCTCCGAGCACCAGACCACCTCTGAGCCGCCGACCACCATGGCCAGTACCACTGGGAGCACCTGGCGCCTCCCTGACTCGCCCGCCCTGTTCGCTAGAGCCACGAGAAACTCATGCGCCCCGCCAACCACGCTCTTGGCCACCACCACAGCCTGACCACACCACACCGACGAGCGCCGCCACGCCAAGCTACCGACCATCGTGGCCGATGCTCTGGAAAGCCCTGTCCACCACCTAGATCCCACCACCGTGTACGCCGAGGCTCGGCGAAGCTTTTCCCCTCCTCAATTGGGCACCTGCGCCTACGGCAAGGCTCGCCGATGAGGCACGCCGCCGGCGGGAGCACGGCTGTGGAAGAAACAGAGGAGAAAGGGTGAGTTGAGCAGCGTAGCCCTACACTCGGTGCACGTGAGCCGAGCCGAGGGAAAAGAAGGTGGACTCGATCCACCATGGACCCTGCCTTAGGTCTATGTACCGTGAACAAGGGTCCACCGTGAGCCACGCTCATGCCCACAGCCTGGAAACGAGGCCCAGTAAAGGCCCAAGGCCATGACGTGGCAGCGCCACAGCATGCCACGTGGCGGGCTAAGCCCAGCCCAGATCCAGCCCTGTCTAGGCCTAGTTTGAACCCAGCCCGTATTGATCGTTGACCGGACAACGTTGACCATTGACCTGGCCCCACATGTCAATGGCACAGACACTCTAGACCCACACGTCAGATGCTGACGTCATGATGACATCACGCGGGACCCACATGTCAGTAGCAACACAGCCGAGGTGACGTCACGATGACATCAGCTGATGACGTCAGCAGACCTGGCCCCACATGTCAGTGACCCTGATTGTTGACCATAGACCGTTGACCATTGACTCGCCGTTGACTGGCATTGACTTTGACCGGACCCACTTGTTAGTGACCCAAGAGCCCCTGGACCCACCTGTCGGGACTGATGACGTTGCTGACATCATGCTGACGTCAGCTGGACCCCACCTGTTAGCTCGGAACCGAGACGATGACGTCATGCTAACGTCATGCTGACATCAGCATGCCACGTGGACCAGTCACAGCGTGACACGTGTCAGCCTAGGATTAATTCAGCCTTTTCCCATTTTTAGAAATGATTTAAACTTTGGAAATTCATAACTAATTCATATGACCTCAGAAAAATACAAAACCAGGACAAAAATTAATCTAAAATCAAGCTCTACGTAATGAACCCATGTTTGAGTGCATTTGGCTCTTTTGAATTTTCATTGCTTCTTTGTGCTATTCTATAGACGTCGCTAACGCGACTATAATGAGATCATTTGCAGACTCAGAGGAGAACCAGATGGACGAGGACCATGAGTACTGTGAGGAGTACAGAGACGACTACACCAAAGGTGCCACATCCCACCCAATCTCGTAGTACCTATTACGCATGGCTATTGTAGAACTGCTATTGCTTTACTTTACTGTTATAATCATTCTATGATAGGACTTGCATGGTAGTACGCTTGCTTGATGGCCTTTACCTTGACGCAACCTTACCCCTACATACCCTGCTATTAGGTTAGACACACGCTTACTGCTATAATTCATTTGCTTGTACTTCTACTACGCTTATATTACATTAATGCGTGGTGTATTCTGGACTACGGGGAGAGTGCTGCGTGTGTGACTTGGGTGTGTGGAGGGGAAGGGTTGTGTCGACCAAGTTGGAGTATACGGTGAGCCTGGGGCAAGTCTTTCCATGGGGTGCTACCTGAGCACCCCTGGAATGGATACCTATGGTGGGTAAATAGTATATGAGGTGGTCCTAGGTGTGAACCTGTGATGGGAGGAGCCCGGGATGGAGGTGCTGTGGTGGCACGGTAAATGGAAACCCTAATGGAGACATTCTGGCTTGGTCATCCCGAAGGACTTACTAGTACTCAGATTCACTGGGAAGCCTTACGTACCACTCGCCCTATATGGTGTGGGATAGCCGGACTACTTGGTAGGATATTGCAACTACTGCTAGGTTGATAGCGGATAGTGTAAGGAGGTACGGGGCACGGAGGATTTCCCCCACACCCTTCCGAGACTTCATGGAGACCTTGTGGACCTGGCTCATGACTCACAATTTCAGCCACCCTAGACTAGACTTGGGGTGAACCAGGGCTGAATGGTGGAGTGGCATTATCCTAGGCTAGCAAGCGGCCGGTATCAGCCCAGTTAACGATGGTCAGCGAGGAAGGCGGATCTTATGGTTATGTAAAACCTCTGCAGAGTGTATGGTGGATCGATCGATACATGTGCCGACTTGTCGGCTATAGACCTTTCCTGGGTTTCGCTTAAACTAGATAGAGAGATGAGTCCTTCTCTTTCTTCCCCTGGGAGAGAGTGTTGGTCGTAGCCAGGGGCTACGGGCCTTGAGACAGTACCGAGAGGGAGTTGGCCTATCGACTGAGCGATGGTATGGTTATGGTATAGTGATAGTGTGGAGATGGTGGTATATCGATCCCAGGATCAAAACCTAGCTCAAGAAAGGGAATGGGTGGATGGTGTGTAGGAGTGGTGTTAAAACTTGACCAATTATTATATACTTGATATGCTACTGCATAGGAAACCCCAGCCTTATAGGTTCCTTTTGACTATATCCAACTTGCATCCAATTTCCCCAAAGCAATGCTCATAGGGTTGGGAGTGGCCAGTACAAATCGTACTGATAAATTTTGGCACACAGGTTCTGCTGAGGAGTATAGCTCTGAGGAGTTTGACGGATAAGGGGTTCATGCCTACGCTCGAGTTTGGCGATCTTATCTTTAAGCTGTTCTAAATGAATGCTACCTTTGATTCCGCCAATGCGGCGATGTAATAATTTATGTAATTCTACACTATTTGTACTCTGATATTATCATTATATGGATGTGATATTCGACTGGAATTTGGGTAATATGATCTACAACGGTCTTATTACACTTTCGACGCTATAGATTTCCCTTCGTGAAAATCTGGGTCATTTCACTTGGTATCAGAGCCAGACTTGACCATAGGACGAAACCCTTAGAAATGGGCGATAGAATAGGACGTGAACAGCCTTTCTTTCGGTTATATACTGAACCTGTATTTACTTTTATGCAAGGCTTATCTATCATTGACCTGCTAACACCTATTCCTTAAAACATGCAGATGGCAACGAACGTCGACTGGCCGCCTCTAGGACCGCTACCTCTGGACCATGCCAAGCTTACCTTCAACCTACGTGAGCTCGGGGGTTTTGCACAGACCCTCTACCGAGTTCTCGTCACGTTATGAGTCCCCGATGAGCTTGTCAAGGTCACCTGCACCGGGAAGCCAGCTCAGGAAGGAGGAATTGAAGGACCGATTGTCACCTTAGTCGAGCTCCCAGCTAGCACTACCTTGCCTTCTGTCCTAGCTTTCACCAAATTGACTATAGAGGACACAGTCGAGGAGGGACTGCGAGCTATCTCACACAAGGCACTTCGTAGAGTGATGAGGGACCACTACGAGCACCTAAAGACGATAGAGTTCCATCTACTTCCCCAGGCCCTCGACCTTAGCCTTACCCCCAGTGAGCAGAGTTTCGCAGCGGGCAGAGTTATCCTTGCCGAGGAGGATAGATGCCTTCATGTCTCAGCTATTCACCTACTGGAGCAGGACAGGTACGTGACCCAGCTAGAGCAGAGGAGACGTCAGGACCAGGCCCTTCAGTGGGAGCACCAGGAGTGAGACTTGCATGGAGCACAGGAGTGGGCTAGTCTACTAGAGACAATTGCTAAGTTATAGGACGAGCTCAACCGTCGTGAAGAAGCCCACAGAGCCAAGGTCGCTGACTTACAGGACAAAGCAGCCGACCTAGGCAACAGGAATTGCTACCTCGACAGCAAGGTATTGGAGTTGCAGAGAGAGTTGGATGACAAGAAGGCCGAGTTCAACCACAGAGGAGACAGAGAGAGATCCAAGGGGATTGATATGCTGAAAATCCAATCCCAGAACAAGACCATGACTCAAGAGCTAGAGGAGTTCAAGAAGAAGGCCGTTCGCAACCAGGGTCACCTAATCAAGGCACTCAGGCAGACCGAGTACCTACAGGACAAGTGTGAGAGGACATGGCAGGCTTGGCAGAAGTCTGATAGGAAGCGCCTCAGGGAGATGAAGGGTATGTGGGATCAGCTACCCAAGGAGATTCGCAGCAAGACGAAGCCTAGGATAGAGGAGTTTGAGTTAGCCCCGACTCGCCTCAACCTAGATGCCTGCCCTACCCTACCTGGAGCCAAGCCTACTGAGGAGCTCACCGAGGCCCTGAAGTACGTGTCCCGACTTCACAAGTCTGACGAGGAGATCGAGATCGAGAATAGTCGTATCCCGGCTGCGGTGTACGAGTTAGAGTAGGATGACCCTGCATGGTCATAAGTCATGACAGCAGCTTCCGTAAGTTGTACCCCGTGATGTACCCCTTATGAGAGGTATTATGAGACATTATGCGTAGTACGATTCTCGCACGTCTTCAAGTGTAGCTACTAGAGATGATGCTATGTAATAAAACCCATGTAATGAATGTTTTGGATCTTATTGCATCTTATGGATCTTATTGCTTCTTTGTAATGAGTGTTGGATAGAATAAATGTTTTTCTTTAAATCATCAAAAATCATGTAATCATATTGAATTATAAGCACTTATGACACAAGCGCTAAATTCTCTATGATCCGTGTTGCAGATGCCGAACCTGGCAGAAGTGATGGCACAACAGACCCAGCTTCTTGTAGCTCTTGTTGAAGGAGCAAACCGTCGCCAGGGAGGTCAATAGAATGACTTCCAAAGGAAGCTGGAAGGATTCCTAAAGCTAAGGCCACCAACCTATGATGGCACTGACCCTGACCCGCTTGTAGCTGATGACTGGCTCAAGGAGATAGAGAAGAAGCTTGACCTCACTACTTTCACCAACGATGAGTGTGTTGGAGCAGCCGCACACCAACTCACAGGTGCAGCATGTGCCTGGTGGGACAGCTTCAGTGATTCCCATGAGGACCCTGCCAACATCTCGTGGGATGAGTTCGCCAAAGCATTCACTGAGTATCACATTCCCAAGGGTGTCATGGAGGCCAAAGCTGAGGAGTTCCACAACATCAAGATGGGAAAGGACAGGGTGACTGAGTACACTACTCGTTTCACCAATCTTCTTCACTATGCACCTCCCTATGTTGTGAACTCTGAGAAGGAGAAGCTGTACTATTACCGCAAGGGACTTAACCCGCACATCAAGCCGAAGTTTGGCGGTATTGAGAGTAACACGTTGCGTGCTCTGGTGGATCGCTGCATCCAGATTGAGAAGGACCGTGCTGAAGCTGGAGAAGAGTACAGGGAGAGGAAGTGTAAGCCTGAGGAGTCTCTCTGTGGTCATGATCGCAAGAGGTTCTGTAGAGATGCCCCATCCAGGGAACGCTCTCGCCACAACAGGGATGACAACCCTAGATCGAGTAGGGGTAGTGGAGGCTACACCGCCAAATACTCCCGCCCTGCTCAGGATCGTTATGCCTGGGACCGTTATGCTCAGGACCGCAACACTCAGGACCATTTCAACTGTTTCCGCTCTATGAATGAACGCCCAGCACAGGACCGCTCCGCACCAAGCACTGGAATCTGGAAGGCACCCGCGCCAACCCCTATAGGCGGTACGCCTTTCACCTGCTTTGCTTGTGGCCAACCAGGTCACAAAGCCGCTGAGTGCCCACAGAACTCAGCTGCTTAGAAGTCTCAGCTCAAGGGATCTGCTACTCGTGGATGTCTCAACCATCTAGACGCCGAGGAAGCACAGGCTGCCCCTGACGTTTGTGTATGGTATGTTTTTAGTTAATGGCAATACTGCAACAGTTATATTTGACTTAGGAGCAACTTGTTCTTACATATCATCCAAGTTTGCACGAGAACATGACATGTCTGTAACCCCACGTGAAAAGCCTATCATCACCAGCTCACCCTTAGGAGACCTAAAATGCACCCACATCTGTAAGGGAGTGAGTCTTACCATTGAGGGTCTTATCTTTAAAGCCGACCTAACCCTATTACCTTCCACAAACCTAGATGTCATCTTAGGCATGGATTGGTTAACCATTCACCGAGGTATCATATCATGTTCACCTAGATATGTCCAAGCGACTAACCCATCAGGCCAAGTCATTAGATGTGAACCCCAGTCTAGAAAGTCTACCTCTATCTTGTGTGCCCTTAAAGTGAGTTCAGAATCATAGAAAGAGAAGACAGTTCATGATGTGCCAGTGGTCAGAGACTATCCCGATGTATTCCCTAAAGAATTACCAGGTATGCCACCAGACCGTGATGTAGAGTTCATCATTGATCTTTTGCCGGGAACAGGACCCATTGCCAAGAGACCCTATCGCATGTCAGTTGATGAACTGGATGAGCTCAAGAAACAGCTTGATGAGCTCATCTCAAAGGGATATATCAGACCCAGTGCTTCACCTTGGGGATCCCCTGTTCTGTTTGTTAAGAAGAAGGATGGCTCAATGAGAATGTGCATTGATTACTAGAACTTGAACACAGTCACCATCAAGAACAAGTACCCCCTGCCAAGAATTGATGATCTGCTTGATCAGCTTCGAGGTGCCAAGTATTTCTCCAAGATTGATCTCAGATCTGGCTATCATCAAATGAAGTTTCGAGAGAGTGACATCCCGAAGACAGCTTTTGTGACTAGGTATGGGCAGTTTGAGTTCACTGTGGTATCCTTTGGACTCATGAATGCTCCCGCATACTTCATGAACATGATGAATAAGGTTTTCATGGATGAACTGGATAAATTCGTGGTAGTATTCATTGATGACATCCTTGTCTATTCATCCACCGCCGAAGAACACGAACATCATCTAAGAACGGTGCTTGAGAAACTAGCCCAACATCAGCTCTATGCAAAGTTCAGCAAATGCAAATTTTGGCTACAGGAAGCTGCCTTCTTAGGCCATGTACTATCAACTGAAGGTGTTGTAGTTGACATGGCCAAGATTGAAGCTGTGAAAGAGTGGGATCAACCCCGTAATGTGACAGAAGTCAGAAGCTTCTTGGGATTGGCTAGATATTATCGCTGATTCATTGAGAACTTCTCCAAGATAGTCCGTCCAATGACCAACCTTCTGAAGAAGACTAAGGAGTTTGAATGGATGCCCAAGTGCGAACAAAGCTTCTAGGAATTGAAACAGAAGCTTACCACGACTCCTATGCTAGCATTGCCTGATATCAGCAAAGATTTCGTGGTCTATTGTGATGCATCCCATCAAGGACTTGGTTGTGTACTGATGCAAGATGGAAGAGTGATAGCATATGCGTCTCGACAGTTGAAAGAACACGAGAACCGTTACCCAACCCATGATCTTGAGTTAGCAGCAGTTGTGCATGCTTTGAAGATCTGGAGGCACTACTTGATAGGCAACAAGTGTGATATCTATACCGATCACAAGAGCTTGAAGTACTTTTTCACTCAGGAAGATCTAAATATGAGGCAACGCCGATGGCTAGAATTGATCAAGGACTATGACCTAGAAATCCACTATCATCTGGGAAAAGCTAATGTAGTCGCAGATGCTCTCAGTCGCAAGAGTTACTGTCACGCTTTGATCATTGAATCCGTACCACCTGAGCTCAAGGAAGAGATTGATGATTTCCAACTAGAGATACTACCGCATGGCTTATTGAATGAGCTCCGCATAAAGTATGATCTCACAGATCGTATCCGTCAAGCTCAAAAAAGTTGTGAAGAGATCGAATATCTCCGTGGTCTGATGAAACTAGGCTACAAGACCAACCACCAAGAAGATGAACAAGGAACCATCTGGTTCAAGGACAAAATTTGTGTCCCATCCGATCCAGCACTACGAGAGGGAATTCTGTCTAAAGCACATAATTCTAAGTACTGTATTCACCCTGGAGGTTCAAAGATGTATCACGACTTGAAGATACACTTCTGGTGGAAAGGCATGAAGACAGACATTGCAGGACATGTGGCACGATGTGACACCTACAATAGAGTCAAGGCTAAACATCAAAGGCTTGCAGGATTACTTAAACCTCTTGACATTCCCGAGTGGAAATGGGAGAGCATATCCATGGATTTCATAGTTGGATTGCCCCGTTCGCAGAAAGGCAATAATTCCATCTAGGTGATTGTTGATCGTTTGACCAAAGTTGCTCACTTTGTACCCGTAAAGACCAAGACCAATGCCGAAAAATTAGCAGATCTATATGTTGAGCATATCCTTAGACTGCATGGAGCTCCCACTAGTATTGTATCTGATCGTGGTCCTCAGTTTATGTCCCGATTCTGGGAAGCCCTACACAAGTCCATTGGAACCAAACTTGATTTCAGTACCGCTTACCACCCATAGACAGATGGACAAACAGAACGAGTAAATCAGATCTTAGAAGACATGCTTCGCGCTAGTGTACTGAATTATGGCTCTGACTGGGAGAAATGCCTACCCTATGCCGAGTTCTCTTACAACAACAGCTACCAAGCCAGTATCAAGATGTCACCATTTGAAGCTCTGTATGGCAGACCTTGTAAGACACCTTTGATGTGGTCCCAACCAGGAGAAAGGTCGTTCTTTGACTCCGCCAAGATTCAAGATGCCGAAGGAGTTGCTCAAGTGAAGGAGAACTTGAGAATTGCCCAAAGTCGATACAAGAGCTATGCTGACAAAAGAAGAAGAGAACTGGAGTTCAATGTGGGAGATTTTGTCTATCTCAAGGTATCCCCGCTATGTGGAACTATCAGATTCCATGTGAAAGGAAAGCTTGCCCCTAGATTTGTTGGCCCATACAAGATTTGCAAGAGGATTAGAAAGCTCGCCTACAAACTTGAGCTACCCGAGGAATTGATGGGTGTACATCCCATATTCCATGTCTCATAGCTACGCAAGTGTTTGAGAGTGCCCGATGAAGTAGTTCCAACTAATACACTTGACATTCAAGATACACTTGAGTATAAAGAACATCCTATCAGAATTCTGGGCAGAGATACCAAAGAGACCCGAAGCAAGACTATTCCTATGTGCAAGATCCAATGGAGCAATCACACAGAGAGAGAAGCAACATGGGAGAAAGAGTCTAACCTCCGGCTACACTATCCTTACCTTTTCAAAGAGTACGTTACGCTTTAATTTCAGGGACAAGATTCTGTTAAGGGGGTAGGACTGTAACAACCCAAAAATCTATACACCTAAAAATACCAACTACAAAATTTTCCTTAAAACTCCCATGTGATGATGAGTGCCATGTATAGAAACCCAACCTAAGAGATGCATTAGGTCTAACCCCAACCCAAGTCAACACATAACCATGGCATGTCATTTGTTGATTATGATTATTTAATTTCTAACAAATAAAGTGATGCATACATTTGTTAACTCAAATTGTGATTTGGACTTCCATTTGTTTTATGTTATGCTTAACAACTCTTTTAAGGAAACACACCATAAAGTAATTACTATCCAAACCAAAGGATAAATGTGTAAAAAGAGAAAACTAATTCTATCTTTATATATATATATATAACAGACTACACCTATGTTGATATATAAAATAGCTAAATAAATTCCTAATATATATATATAAAAGAATGTGGTGGGCCTCATATCTAAAACTCCAATGAATTTGGTGCACCCATTTTGAATTCAAATACCCAAACCAAATTTGAATTCAAATCAAGGAAGAAGAAAAAGAAAACAGGAAAAGGAAATGAGGAAGAGGGCCTCGCAGCTGGCTCGGCCTGCTAGGCTTCGTGGCCTAGCCAGCCCAACTGCGCCCACCTTGCACCAGCGCGTGCGCGTACGCAGCCCACAAGCTAGCCCAGCATGCCTCAACCGCCCACGTGTCTCCCCGCTTTCCCTTGCTGCCGCTGCCACGCGGGCCCCGCACGTCAGCCACCCCGTCGACAGTTCGTCTTCTCCACGCCCACGTCGCAACCGCCCATGCAACCGGGAGCTGACAACGTTGGTAGGGGCAGGCCAGGGGGTCATGCCCGGGGCATGGGCTTGCTCCCCCATGCTCCGCGGTCATGCAACCTCGCACCACCGTCAGATGCACCCCACGTCGCTCCATCGCACGATACCGGATGCCATTGGGGGCATGGTGCTCGGCTATAAAGCTAGCCCGCACGTCGCTCATGCCCGGCGCCTTAGCCTCTCCCTTAGCCACCGCCGCCGCTTGGTGGCCCAGCTGCCGCACCGCACCGAGAGTAGAGGGCCGAGAAAGAGATCGTGAGAGGAGGATCGGAGCCCTCGCGTGCTGTCGAAGTCGCAGGAGCCAAGGGTGACGCCATCGTCGTCATCACGGTCATGGGTCGGCACTGCATGGCTTCCGGAGCTACACAGCCGCAACTCATCACTGCACTGCTATCCCCTCTTCTACAACACCTACGGTGAGCCCCCGGTTCATCCCCTGCTCGCCACTGGACCTTGCTACTCTGGCCATGGCGCTCCATACCATGAGCGCGTAGGTCAAGGCCATCTCCGGTCTCTAGGCACACAAGCATAGCACACTCACGTGCACACCACGACCACCTCCGAGCCCTTGGACGCTGTAGACCCCTCCAAGCCCCACGGACGTCAAAGCAGAGTACTCGCTCGCCGTGCTCGCAACGCCGCCGTCGTGGCGTGGCCACCATTGGAGCGCCCGACCACCTCCGAGCACTAGACCACTTCCGAGCACCAGACCACTTCCGAGCACCAGACCACCAGCCCGAGCACTAGACCACCGGCCCAAGCATCAGACCACCGGCCAGAGCCGCCGACCACTATGGCCAGTACCGCTGGGAGCGCCTGGCGCCTCCCTGGCTTGCCCGCCCTGTTCGCTGGAGCCATAGGAAACTCACGTGCCCTGCTAACCACGCTCTTGGCCACCACCATAGCCTGACCATGCCACACCAACGAGCGCCGCCATGCCAAGCCACCGACCACCGTGGCCGACGCTCTGGAAAGCCCTGTCCACCACCTAGATCCCACCACCGTGTACGCCGAGGCTCGGCGGAGCTTTTCCCCTCCTCAATTAGGCACTAGTGCCTACGGCAAGGCTCGCCGACAAGGCACGCCGCCGGCGGGAGCACGGCCATGGAAGAAACAGAGGAGAAAGGGCCAGTTGAGCAGCGCAGCCCTGCATTCGGTGCACGTGAGCCGAGCCGAGGGAAAAGAAGGTGGACTCGTTCCACCATGGACCCTGCCTTAGGTCTATGGACCGTGCACAAGGGTCCACCATGAGCCACGCTCACATCCATAGCATGGAAACGAGGCCCAGTAAAGGCCCAAGCCCGTGACGTGGCAGCGCCACATCATGCCACATGGCGGGCCAAGCCCAGCCCAGATCCAGCCCTGTCCGGGCCCAGTTTGAACTCGGCCCGTATTGACCATTGACCTGGCCCCACATGTTAGTGGCACAGACACTCTAGACCCACAAGTCAGATGCTGATGTCATGATGACGTCACGCGGGACCCACATGTTAGTAGCAACACAGCCGAGGTGACGTCATGCTGACGTCACGATGACATCAGCTGCTGACGTCAGCAGACCTGGCCCCACACGTCAGTGACCCTGATTGTTAACCATAGACCGTTGACTCGCTGTTGACTGACGTTGACTTTGATCGGACCCACTTGTCAGTGACCCAAGAGCCCCTGGACCCACCTGTCGGGACTGATGACGTTGCTGACGTCAGCTGGACCCCACCTGTCAGCTCAGAATCGAGACAATGACATCATGCTGATGTCAGCATGCCATGTGGACCAGTCACAGCGTGACACGTGTCAGCCCAGGATTAATTCAACCTTTTCCCATTTTCAGAAATGATTTAAACTTCGGAAATTCATAACTAATTCATATGACCTTAGAAAAATACGAAACCAGGACCAAAATTCATCTAAAATCAAGTTCTACGCAATGAACCCATGTTTGAGTGCATTTGGCTTTTTGAATTTTCATTGGTTCTTTGTGCTATTCTATAGACGTCGCTAACGCGACTATACTGCGATCGTTTGCAAACTCAAATGAGAACCGGACGGACAAGGATCATGAGTACCATGAGGAGTATGGAGACGACTACACCGAAGGTGCCACATCCCACCCAATCTCGTAGCACCTATTACGCATGGCTAATGTAGAACTGTTATTGCTTTACTTTACTGTTATAATCATTCTATGATAAGACTTGCATGGTAGTACGCTTACTTGATGGCCTTTACCTTGACGCAACCTTACCCCTACATACCCTGCTATTAGGTTAGACACACGCTTACTGCTATAATTCATTTGCTTGTACTTCTACTATGCTTATATTACATTAATGCGTGGTGTATTCTGGACTATGGGGAGAGTGTTGTGTGTGTGACTTGGGTGTGTGGAGGGTAAGGGTTGTGTCGACCAAGTTGGGGTATATGGTGAGCCTGGGGCAAGTCTTGCCATGGGGTGCTACCTGGGCACCCCTGGAATGGATACCTGTGGTGGGTAAATAGTATATGAGGTGGTCCTAGGTGTGAACCTATGATGGGAGGAGCCCGGGATGGAGGTGCTGTGGTGGCACGGTAAATGGAAACCCTGATGGAGACATTCTGGCTTGGTCATCCCTAAGGACTTACTAGTACTCAGATTCACCGAGAAGCCTTACGTACCACTCGCCCTATATGGTGCGGGACGGCCGGACTACTTGGTAGGATATTGCCACTACTGCTAGGTTGATAGCGGACAGTGTAAGGAGGTACGGGGCATGGAGGATTTCCCCCACACCCTTCCAAGACTTCATGGAGACCTTGTGGACCTGGCTCATGACTCACAGTTTCAGCCACCCCAGACTAGACTTGGGGTGAACCAGGGTTGAATGGTAGAGTGGCATTATCCTAGGCTAGCAAGCAGCCGGTATCAGCCCAGTTGATGACGGTCAGCGAGGAAGACGGATCTTGTGGTTATGTAAAACCTCTGCAGAGTGTATGGTTGATCAATCGATACATGTGCCGACTTGTCGGCTATGGACCTTTCCTGGGTTTCGCTTAAACTAGATAGAGAGATGAGTCCATCTCTTTCTTCCCCCGTGAGAGAGTGTCGGTCGTAGCCAGGGGCTACGGGCCTTGAGACAGTGCCGAGAAGGAGTTGGCCTATCGACTGAGCGATGGTATGGTTATGGTATAGTGATGGTGTGGAGATGGTGGTATATCGATCCCAGGATCGAAACCTGGCTCGAGAAAGGGAATGGGGTGGATGGTGTGTAGGAGTGGTGTTAAAACTTGACCAATTATTATATACTTGATATGCTACTGCATAGGAAACCCCAGCCTTATAGGTCCCTTTTGACTATATCCAACTTGCATCCAATTTTCCCAAAGCAATGCTCATAGGGTTGGGAGTGGCCAGTACAAATCGTACTGATAAATTTTGGCACACAGGTTCTGCTGAGGAGTATAGCTCCGAGGAGTTTGACGGATAAGGGGTTCGTGCCTACGCTCGAGTTTGGCGATCTTATCTTTAAGCTGTTCTAAATGAATGCTACCTTTGATTCCGCCAATGCGGCGATGTAATAATTTATGTAATTCCGCACTATTTGTACTCTAATATTATCGTTGTATGGATGTGATATTCGACTGGAATTTGGGTAATATGATCTACAACGGTCTTATTACACTTTCAACGTTGTGGATTTCCCTTCGCGGAAATCGGGATCGTTTCACCTCCCCTCCCTTCTTCCCCCGCCGGCGTGGAGGGCCAAAGCGAGCTCCAGGCCGACGGATCCATGGCGGGTGGTCCTCGCGAGGGCTGCTGGGGCTCGGATCCGGCGACGATGGGGTTGCGGCAGCCGGCGTCGGTCCGAGGTAGGTCAGCTCTCCCCATCTCCCTCTCTTTTCCTCTCTTCATGTCCCTCACTCTCTCCCTCGCCAGTGATCAGATCCACGGCGGCGGGGAGCAGCAGCGTGGAGGCGGGCGGATCCAGCGGGGAGCAGCGTCGTGGAGGCGACGGATCCGATGGGGAGGTGCCCTCCGATGGTGGATCCAGCAGGCGGCGTGGTGGTGGCCAGCAGTGGGGCATGGTGGCGGTTGTGGTGGCGGCGTGGTGGTGGTGGTGGTGGCCGACGGTTGTGGTGGTGGTGGTGGCCGGCGAGTTTTTTCCCAAAAAATATTTGCCGAGTATTTTTTGGGGACTCGGCGTAGTCTTTGCCGAGTGCCTGACGTTTGACACTTGGCAAACAGCTCTTTGCCGATAAAATCTTTGTCGAGTGTCATTTGCCGAGTGTAACACTCGGTAAACGCTTTGCCTAGTGTTTTTGGGGCTTTGCCGAGTGCCAGCTCCTGTATCCGGTAGTGCAAGTATGGTGGAGTACCATAGATTGCATGAGTCAGTCAAGCCTTCTCGGAAACCTGTATTAATTAATTGCCTAGCTTATGGATGTTATGACTGGAATACTTGTGGTGGTTTCCTTGTTTGTCTCTCAAAATTACTATGAGTGTGTTTGCAAATTTGCACGGTTAGCTGCTGCTGAGACTAGCATTGTTTTTTTTTTTTTTTGGATAACTCTAGCTTTGGCTGACTGCATCCCATGCTCTCATGCTCACTCCAACACCAACGGCTTCCGGTGACATTTTAGAATGTCTCCAACGACCAAAAAAATGACTTAAAAATGTTATGGAGGCCACTTTGAAGACAGTAAAAAAGCTAGTGAAGGAAAAGCCAGCCCAAAGTTTTTCAGAAAAAACGCATCCAAATGTATTTGTTTGAGGTGTTTTAGGAGTGCCTCCAAGATTGCTGAAGGCATTTTGTAAAATAGCCTCTACAAGCTATTTCATTGATGGCATCCCATGCTCTTATGCTCACTCCAACACCAACGGCGTCCGGTGACATTTTAGAATGTCTCCAACTACAAGAAAAATGACTTAAAAATGTTATGGAAGCCACTTTGAAGACAGTAAATAAACTAGTGAAGGAAAAACCAGCCCAGATTTTTCTGAAAAACGCGCAGCCAAATGTATTTGTTTGAGGTGTTTTAGGAATGCCTCCAAAATTGCTGAAGGCATTTTGTAAAATAGCCTCTACAAGCTATTTCATTGATGCCTGCTTTATACAGTTTAGGCATCTTATACAAAAGCCCTGCTTGCTAGGCCTTCCGTAATACAAGCCATAGCTGTTAGCATAATGACCTAAAATTACAATCACCATATAACCGCAGCTACTTCAAAAAATATTTTAGGAGACAACTCCAATGATTTTCGGAGGCAGTTAGAAACTATGTCTCCCAAAATACACAGCGATTTTCAGAGCTATACAAACCATTTTTTTAGGCACTCAATATAGTATCGTCTCAGTAAATCAATTAACTAAGGCGTGTCAATCAAAAGGTAACTCTCTGGAAATGGGAGCCATTTTAAAAAGGCGAACTCCTTAGATGTATGCTAGCGGAATAGTGTTCCCATTTTTTGTTCCCGATACCTGACCATTTTCAACATGTTTCTGGTCGTATTAGTTCATTTCCGCAATACCTCTTATCCTGTATTGATTTCCAATCCCATTCATTTTCACGCTAATAGCAACAGCAGAACAACTTAGTAAATTTACTATCTGTCTCTCGGGTGTCCTCCTTCCTTCCTCCAACTATAAAAGGAGAAGCTAGGGTCCAGAGTAGGTGGATGATTGAAGTTTCTAGCTATAACGTATACAAAGAAAGAAGTAGGGTTGTTACCCTCACTGGCGGCTGGAACCTGGAAAATCTTGTGTTCGTTTTCCATCTGTGAGGATTGAGAGATCTATTCTATCGTTTTGGACGCTGACAGTTGTTGAAGGTGCATGGTGGGTATATGCTCCTTGTCGGGCACATCAAAGTGTTAACACAAATGTTCAGGCTAATAAGAACACCTTTTATTTTGCTGGCATGTTCTTGGTACCAAAAAAGTCACATTTTACAGAGCCTACACTAGTGGTGTAGCCCCATGTTTCGGATCTTTGTCGCAGCAGCATTCGTCCTTGAAAAAAATTTTCTTGTTTATTATGCGGTGGGAGCCAATACCAGTGTAGCCCCATCCTCGACAAGCAAGCAAGCACCCATAAGGTTTGCAATTTGCGTACTGCCTGCAGTCAATCTCTGCTGATGGCGGCGGCGGTTTATTTCACTACATCAGATTTGCACATCAGTGTCGATCTCATCACTGCCGGATTTGTGAGAACCGACAGTGATGTACCTTCACTGTCGGTTATGAGCTTGAAAATGAAAAAATGATTGGTGCTGGGCTAAAACCGACAGTGAAGGACTACATCATTGTCGGTTTTTTGCTTGAACCGGCAGTGTTTTGGCGGTCACTCATCACTGTCGGTTTAAGCCAAGAGCCGACAAGGATTGGGCACTATCACTGTCGGTTCTAGCCAAGAACCGACGGTGATAAGCTTACAACACAAAAAGGCTGCAGCCATCCTCTCCTTCCTCCTCTCTTCCATCCCGAGAACAGAGGCGCGCGTTTGGACCCTTCCCTCCATTGTTGCGGCTACTCTTCACTATGAAGCTAGTGCTTGGATTTTAAAGAATGGCTTGATCTTTTTGCTTTAAGGTTAGTAACAAACATCCACTCCTTTGATTTTATTGCTTAATTAGCTTCATTTTGATGGCTACATTGCTTGATTCTCATTCTAGTTCTTTCTCCATTCTAGAGAGCACTTTTTCAATTGGACATTTGTGCAAGGCTCAAATTATGGTGAATCCATCATCCAAAAGGTTGGTGTCTATGAACACATTTAAATTCCTAGCTAATTATTCCATGGTGGTCAAGATCATCATTGTTAGTATGTGATGCAATAATTAGTTCTTAGAAGTAGAGTAGAATAGTTGTACTTCAATATTGTGCAATAATTGTTTTTACAACGATTTTCAATTTACAGGGTCGGGCTACCAATTTCAATTTTTCAATAATTAGTGTACAATAATGTTTTCCAAAAATAGTACTTTCGAGCTACAATTGTTATTCATGAAGCTCGATTTCTTATTAACTCTTCGTAATTACTGTCTCAGTATTTTTTTGAGCAGAGATGGATCGAGAGTGGATGCATCAGTCCCGAACGGACAAGCGGTACATGCATGGCGTTAGCCAGTTTATCACCGATGCCAAAGCCCATGCTAAGAATGGGAACCCTATATTCTGCCCATGCAAAGATTGCAAGAATCATAGGAACTTTCGTCAAATTGAGTCTATACGATCGCACTTGATTACCAGGGGTTCATGCCAAACTATACGATATGGACTATGCATGGCGAGGTTAGTGTGAATGTTCTACAGGGAAACGATGATGATGTAGACATGCCTGACGTAGCCATCCACGATGCTAACGAGGAACCCGGTGTCAACACGGAACCTATGGCCACAGTTAATAATATGTTTAGGAACACGCTAGCTGACGACACTGAGGATAACGATGGCATTTCTCAACTGCTAGTAATATAGAGACCGGATATCTTAGTGAAAGACATGTGAGAAAGCTAGAGAAAATGAGATAAGATGGCAAAACACCATTGTATAGGAATTGTCCAATAAGCAAACTAGAAGCCGACATCATGCTGTTAGAGTTTAAATCGACAAACGAATTGAGCAATAAAGGCTTCGATCAGTTGTTAGGTATAATAAGGAAAATGCTCCCAGAAAAAATAAGTTGCCAGAAAAGACATACTTGGCCAAGCAAATGATATGCCCCATCGGCCTCAAGGTTGAAAAAATCCACACGTGTTCTAATGATTGCATATTGTACTGTGGAGAAAAATACAAAGACTTGGACAAGTGCCCCAAGTGTGAAGCTCCACGGTACAAGAAAGGGCCATGAGATGAGGGTACCAATACCAGAGGTGGTCCCATAAAGGTTGTTTGGTATTTCCCTATAGCTCCCCGGGTGCATAGGTTGTTTGCATGTGCAAAGTCAGTCAAGCTGTTGCGCTGGTATGGCGAAGAGCGTAAGAAAGATACAATGATGAGGCACCCCACCGATGGGCATGACTAGAGGACTATCAATACTATGTTCTATAAGGACATCGGTGGAGAGGTAAGGCACCTTTGGTTTGCTTTGAGCATAGATGAGATGAGTCTTTTCGACTAGGTTAGAAGCAGTCATAGCACCTAGCTAGTGCGCTCTGTATATACAACCTTCCACCTTGGGTCTGTATAAAGAGATCGTACATCCAGATGCCACTACTGATCCAAGGGCCAAGACAACCTGGGAATGATATCGATGTGTTTCTGGAACCAGTGATCGATGAACTAGTGGAGATGTTTAAAAAGGGTGTGCCGGATGTTTGGGAGGAGTACAAAAAGGAACATGTCATGATCAAGGGAGTACTTATCGCTACAATCATCGACTTGCCAGGTCGAGGTTCGTTGTCCGGAGAGAAGACAAAAGGCTATGCTGGATGTGTCGAGTGCTTGGACGACACCAATGCGGTAAATCTGCCAAATAACTAAAAGATAATTTATATGGGACACCGTAGGTTCCTACCTACGGATCACCCTTACTGCAGGAACAAAAAAGATTTCAACGGTACTATTGAGAAACGCTTAGCTCCAAAATATCGAGACGGGCCTACGATACTTCGAGAACTCAACAAACTGGAGGTTGTCCTCGGGAAGGGGGACACTGCAGTAGCAGCGCCTGATGGGAGCGTTTGGAAGAAAAAAATTGGTTTTCTGGAAACTACCTTACTGGCCATTTCTGAGTGTATGCCACTATCTTGATCCCATGCACATCACTAAAAACGTGTGCGCTAACACTCTTAACACCTTGATGGACACCAGGGGAATATCGAAGGATTCACTAGCCACACGCCTAGACATGAAACACTTGGGAATCAGGAAGGAGCTGCATCCCGTGGAGCTAGAGAATGGCCAGTTCGAACTTCCGGTTGCGTCATGGACATTGAAGAAGGAAGAAAAGCGTGCGCTTATTTCTTTCTTCAATATACTCAAAGTCCCGACGGGCTACTATGTGAACCTGAAGAGGTTAGTGAACATGAGAGAACTCAAGTTCAACTATGGTCCTATGAAGGCCCATGACTGTCATGTCATTATGACTCAGTTGCTCCCTGTTGCCCTACGTGGTATCCTCCCCCCAAAGGTCCGTGCCCCAATCATAAAGCTTTGCTCGTTCTTCAACGCGATCTCAAAAAAGGTCATTGATGTGTCCACGCTAGAGCAGCTGCAGCAGGACATAGCCGAAACTCTCGTTAGGCTGGAGATGCATTTCCCACCGACTTACTTTGATATCTCATTTCACCTACTTATTCATCTTGTTGACCAAATTAGAGCCCTTGGCCCAATGTACCTGCACGAGATGTTCCCTTTTGAAAGATTGATGAAAGTTTTTAGGAGGTATGTTAGGAACAGATTCAGGCCAGAAGGGGGCATGGTTGAAGGATGGTCAATGGAGGAGGCCATTGAGTTCTGCACATATTATCTAGACATCAAAAGGGTCGGAGCTCTAGAATCTCTTCATGAGGGAAGACTATGTGGCAAAGGAATGATCGGGGAGAAATATGTTACAGTAGATGACCCTGTTTCTTTTAGACAGGCACAGTTCGCTGTTCTCCAGCAAGCCGAGGGTGTGATGCCATACATTGATGAGCACAGGCAATCGCTGCAAACTTTGTATCCGAGCAGGTCACAGGCTTGGTTGGATAAAAAACATAAGGAGGAATTTGTCAGCTGGTTGCAACGTCACTTGCTTGGAATAAAGTTGGGTAATCAACTGGATGCCTTAGCCAAGGGACCTTCGAGTACATATCTTAAGTATCAAGGGTATGAGATCAATGGATTCACATTTTACACAAAAAAGCAAGATGAAAAGAGCACATACCAAAATTGTGGTGTTCGTTTTGATGCTCACGACAAAAATGGCAACGTGCAGACGACATACTATGGTTTCATAGAGGAGATATGGGAGCTAGCCTACGGTCCATTGAAGACAGCTTTTTTTGCTGCTAGTGGGTCCGGCTCAAGGAAATCAACACTGATAGCGAAGGGTTAACTACCGTTGATCTCAATAAGACCGCATATAGAGACGGCCCCTTCGTCCTTGCAAGAGATGTTATGCAAGTCTTCTATGCAAGGGACAACAAGACAAAAGGAAGGTTAAAAGTAGTCCTAGAAGGGGAAAGGAAGATTGTCGGTGTCGATGGAGTGACGGACGAAGAAGACTACAGGGGCTATCAGGACATGCCTCCATTCGGGACGAACGTACCCCTACCTATCCTTCAAGAGGGTGACGAACCTGCTTACGTATGAATTGATCACAATGAGGCCCTCATTGTTGATGCACCTAAAGATAGTTAGATTATTGTTAACTATATAATCATTATGCAGACGTTGTATTAGCAATTCACACTGAATATTTAATTTATATTTTGTGCGGATCTCTATAATTTATTGACTATGTAATCAAATATTAAGATGATGTTCACAAACACTATTATTTTATAATTATAGACCATTAATTAATTATCATAGAATTAAATAATCAAGACACAAATTTTTATGTTATTTTAGAATATAAACTAACTGCATTATTTCTATTAATAAATAAATAGAGAAAAGCAAACTAAGCGAACTCCCTACCCTAGCTCAACGGTTAAGGCCACGCACTCTGTACTCTGAGACCCACGCTCGAATCCTAGGTGGGCCAAACTTTTTTGATTTTGCATTTATTATTTAGTAGTGCATTACGATGGAATAAAATAAAAAATAAAACCATTCTAACCAAACTCCCTATCCTAACTCAGCGGTTAAGGCCGCGCACTCTCGACCCCACGACCTGCGCTCGAATCTCAGGTGGGCCAAACTTTTTAATATTTTTTTACAAAAAGGCTACGATGGTAGGCTCCAAACCGACAGTGTTTTTTTATATTTTTTCCTAAAAGTTGGCAGCAGGGCCCTTCACTGCCGGTTTTGATTTTAAAACCGACAGTGATAGCTTCTATCACAGTCGGTTGGTCAAACCGACACAGAAGGCCCAATTCACTGTCGGTTTTTAAACTAAATCCGATAGTGATGTTTAGATGCTCCTCACATGCCAATAGTGCTCCCATAACCACAACAGTTGGAACACTGCTCCCACCTACCCTGACAACTTTAGTTCAGAAATAAAAATGTACCACGACTGCTAGCCCCTATAAAATGGCCCTCAGCCAGGAGCTAGCCTCTCCATGCATGTTGATTTTAGCCAGGCCTTATCAGCCATGATATAAAGTTTTCCTCTCAAGGCACTTGCTTTGAATGCTGGTGCGCATCTGTTAGGTGTTGTGCGCATCTGTTTAGAGCCACTTCGACGTATTTGCTATGATGTGCCTGATTTCTCGCACTTCAAGGCACTTGCTTTGAATGCTGGTGATATCCCTATCCCGCAAGCAAGCGAATGGTTTGCGAGCTACAACCATGCGGATGTGGTAAAATGGTCACTTATACCTGAGTCATGGTTATTTGTTGTTTATTATTGTAATCACATTCTCTATTTTTTTCTTTTTCTCCACATGCAGATTGCGCTACAGGACCTTACCTATGCTGCATGTGCCTTGTGGGCCGTTCTAGACCAAGCTACGGGCAACTCGGGTACAATTAGGACTTCTACAATGGATACCTCGGCCAACTCACTATAGAAGGACGCCAGTACTGCATAAGGATTACTAACAGGGGCAATGGTCGTTCAGTAGGTTACATCTATGGCCGACCATTCTTTCGGTATTCTAAGGCACGAGAGAGTGCACTCATACAGGCATTGGACTTCATCGATACAAGCGGATACATAATCCGTGACATCAATTACCATATATGGCTACAGAGGCACGTTAGTGTGCGTGGCCTGATCGATCCCGGTAGTGATTCTGATAGTAATTAATGTTTATTTAGCTAGGTTTTCAAGGTCATAGTTTAATTGGGTTCTAATTTTAATATGTACGACTTTGTGTGTTTAATTATTGTCATGCATGTAATTCGTGTAACATTTGTTGGGCAACTAGAAATATACATTCTGATGTTGTATTGGTCTCAAAATTATTCTCAGGCTTGCATGTGCCATGTGTGAAGGAAACACCAAGTTTAGGATTTTTCATAGATGGTTTGCTACTTTCTGAGGTTTAATTAAATTTCCGCGCAACGACACCTATTAATTATAGGTTGAACTAAGTCTACCTACAAAAAGATCCGGAATGATGCCAAACTTTTACACAGGCTCTAATGTGCCCTAGGGATAAGAATTTTGTAGAGGTAGACCAAAAAATCTATTGGGTCCAAGATGAAAGTCACCCTCTTTTGTCTCATTTGGCATAGAGAAAAATATAATAAATAAAAAATGATTAGAAAAATCTAAGATCTTGTGTGGGGTCTTAATTTGGGTGTACATGCTTGCCAAAAAAATTTCAAGCCATTTCAACATAGGTGGAGTATATATGCTTCACAAAGGTACATTTGCCTTTTCATCGAACCATGACTATACACATAGGTTATCAAGGTTTCTGTGGTTCATAGGCATTCCGGTGTCATATTGGTCTCAAAATTATTCTCAGGCTTGCACATGCCACATGTGAAGGAAACACCAAGTTTAGGATTTTTTTGGAGATGGTTTGCTACATTTTGAGGTTTAATTGAATTTTCGCGCGATGACACCGTTTAATTATAGGTTGAACTGAGTCTACCCACGAAAAGATCTGGAATGATGCCAAACTTTTACACAGTCTCTAATGTGCTCAAGGGATAAGAATTTTGTGGAGGTGGATGAAAAAAATCTATAGGGTCCAAGATGAAATTCACCCTCTTTTGTCTCATTCAGCACACAGAAAAATATAATAAATAAAAAATGATCAGAAAAACCTCAGATCCTATGTGGGGTTTTAATTTAGGTGTACATGCTTGTCAAAAAATTCAAGCCATTTCGAAATAGGTGGAGTATACATGCTTCACAGAGGTACATGTGCCCTTTCATCGAATCATGACTATACACATAGGTTATCAAGGTTTCTGTGTTTCATACGCATTCCGGTGTCGTATTGGTCTCAAACTTTTTCTTAGGCTTGCACATGCCACGTGCGAAGGAAACACCTAGTTTGGGATTTTTCGGAGATGGTTTGCTACTTTTTGAGGTTTAATTGAATTTTCGTGCGACGACACCGATTAATTATAGGTTGAACTGAGTCTACCCACGAAAAGATTTGGAATGGTGCCAAACTTTTTACACAGGCTTTAATATGCCCTAGAGATAAGAATTTTGTGGAGGTGGATGAAAAAATATATTGGATCCAAGATAAAATTCACCCTCTTTTGTCTCATTCAGCACACAGAAAAATATAATAAATAAAAAATGATCAAAAAAACCTAAGATCATGTGTGGGATCTTAGTTTGGGTGTACATGCTTGCCAAAAAACTTTTAAGCCATTTCAACATAGGCGGAGTATACATGCTTCACAGAGGTACATGTGCCCTTTCATCGAACCATGACTATACACATAGGTTATCAAGGTTTCTGTGGTTCATACGCATTTGAAAGGTCCTAATGGCTAGAGGGGGGGTGAATAGCCTAATAAAAATTTTTGCAACAACTCTTAGGAAACTGGTTAGACAATTATGAGGTGAATCAAGTGTTGCGCTAGCCTACTAATAATGCAAGCCACCTGCCACAATTCGAGTTGATATAGTTTCTATCCACATAAAAGCTATTGTCACTATACTAAGTTAGTGTACTCTCAATGGCTAATTAAAGAGCCACGCTAACCAAACCAACAAGTTCTCACAACTAGCTACACTAAAAAGCTTGACAACTAGTTTGCAGTAATGTAAGAGAGTGAGCAAGATGGTTATACCGCCGAGTCGAGGAGTGGATCAATCAATTACAAGAATGAATACCAATGAAGACCAATCACCTCGGAATCAAATGATAACACAACGATTTTTACCGAGGTTCACTTGCTTGCCGGCAAGCTAGTCCTCGTTGTGGCGATTCACTCACTTGGAGGTTCACGCGCTAATTGGCATCACACGCCAAACCCTCAATAGGGTGCCGCACAACCAACACAAGATAAGGATCACACAAGCCATGAGCAATCCACTAGAGTACCTTTTGGCTCTCCATCGGGGAAAGGTCAAGAACCCCTCACAATCACCACGATCAAAGCCAGAGACAATCACCACCCTCCGGTCAATGATCCTCGCTTCTCCAAGCCATCTAGGTGGCGGCAACCACCAAGAGTAACAAGTGAATCCTATAGTGAAACACAAATACCAAGTGCCTCTAGATGCAAACACTCAAGCAATGCATTTGGATTCTCTCCCAATCTCATAAAGATGATGAATCAATGATGGAGATGAGTAAGAGGGCTTTAGCTAAGCTCACAAGGTTGCTATGTCAATACAAATGGCCAAGAGGGTGAGCTTGAGCCAGCCATGGGGCTTAAATAGAAGCCCCCACGAAATAGAGCCATTGTACGCCTTCACTGGGCACAACGCGGGGTGACCGGACGCTCCAGTCATATTGACCAGACGCTGGCCCTCAGCGTCTGATCACGTGATACACGCCATGTGTCCCCTCTCTTTGAATACTATTCGCTCGATCTCAATGGTCAACAGTAAACTGAACGCAGCAGCTAACAGTGACCGGACACTGAACCCCCAGCATCCGGTCGTTTCCAGTAAGCTTCCAGAAATGATTTTTCCCGACCAGACGCGTCCAGTCATGCTTGACCGGACACAGCCAGCGTCCGGTCACATGGTGTCTTCCTCTGTGCTGCCATGTTAGCATGACCGGACGCAGCCTTCTAGCATCTAGTCGCTGAGCGACCCAGCATCCGGTCAAGAGACCGAAACACACGCCCTCTGCTGCCACTGACCGGACGCGCCGGTCCAACCGAGACCAGCGTTTGGTCACTTACAGTGACCTCCGTCTTTTCTGTCTAGGGCGCCGGTGGCATCGCGGACTATCCGCACTCTATGGGCGGACACTCCATCGATGAAGTTCCTAACCCTTGCTCAAATGTGTCAACCACCAAGTGTATCACCTTGTGCATATGTGTTAGCATATTTTCACAAACATTTTCAAGGGTGTTAGCACTCCACTAAATCCTAAATGCATATGCAATGAGTTAGAGCATCTAGTGGCACTTTGATAACTGCATTTCGATACGAGTTTCACCCCTCTTAATAGTACGGCTATCAAACCTAAATGTGATCACACTCTCTAAGTGTCTTGATCACCAAAACAAAATAGATCCTACTATTTATACCTTTGCCTTGAGCCTTTTGTTTTTCTCCTTATTCTTTTCAAGTCCAAGCACTTGATCATCACCATGGCATCACCATCATCATGTCATGATCTTCATTTGCTTCACCACTTGAAATATGCTACCTATCTCATGATCACTTGATAAACTAGGTTAGCACTTAGGGTTTCATCAATTCACCAAAACCAAACTAGAGCTTTCAATCTCTCCCTTTTTGGTAATTGATGACAACCCTTTCACAAAGATATGAATTAAAATTCAATTGAATCCATGTTGCTTGCCCAAGCATATTTACCATGTGTAAAAGGATATGGACAAGTTTTATGAACCCCATATGGTAGCAATTACTCCCCCTACATATGTGCTAAGAGTTTGGATTGTAGCTTGCACATATGCTTAGATAGGAGATATAGGAGACAATGTCTACCAAATGATGCTAAGGTATAAAAGATGGACCTTTGAAGCATGATACCAATCGGAGTGCACCATTATACTATCCTTAACACCATGGTTAGCTTGATACCACTTGGAAATACTTGGAAATGAAATCATTAGATATCCTATGCATACTAGTTTTTCATTTTATCATTCAAACCTATAACTAGCATACACCACACAAGCATGGATATTGAAATTTAAAACTTGTGCCATGCAAGCAAACATATGAAATGCACATTCAAATGCACCATACAAGTTCATGAGCTTGCTCCCCCTACTTATGTGCTCAACATTTTAATTGATCCCTTTCCTTTGTCATATTTCTCCCCTTATGTCAAGTTCTCCCCCTATCACTTGTATCTTTATTTCTCTCCCCTTTGTGTTGATTTTTTTCACTATCTTTGTGCACTATTTCTCATCCTTTGTCATCAATGACCACAAAGGCTTGAATTATAGATAGGTTGAGATTATCAATGTCAATCAATGGGGTGAGAATCAATTTCCTAAATTTGGTCCAATCTAGATCATTTACCAAAGATATTTAACTCGGTTTGATCCAAGGACAAGCTTCTTCACACATCCAAATAAGGGTTATCTTGTACCATGTTGAGTTAAACACTTAGAGCTCATTTTCTAGATCAAACACTAGGTTTACAAGCCCACAAATATGTCATATGCTACCACTAGATCAAAATAAGCATAGAAGCAATAGTGGTACCATACAATCATCAAATTCATTTGATTTTCATGAATGAGCCTATTAAAATTGAGAGATGACTAGATGCACTAATCATGTCCTTAGCAAGGATGTATGTCATGCCAAACAACTTTTACCTTGGATTGCTCGAAGGAGAGGCATGTCATATGAGTGGGGGTGCATCAACACATATTTGAGAAATCCAATATGTTCAACTCATTCCTTAGCTTGCAAAACCTTTTCTCATCTAATGGCTTGGTGAATATTTTGGCAAGTTGATCTTCGGTACCTACACTCTCAATGCAAATGTCTCCTTTTTGTTGGTGATCTCTTATGAAATGGTGGCGGACATCAATGTGCTTTGTTCTTGCATGTTGAACCGGATTGTTGGTCAACTTGATTGCACTCTCATTGTCACATAGCAATGGCACTTTCTTGAACTTGATTCCAAAGTCACTCAAAGTGGCCTTCATCCAAAGTATTTGTGCACAACAACTACCGGCGGATATGTATTCGGCTTCGGCGGTTGATAATGCAACACTATTTTGTTTCTTTAATGACCATGAGACAAGTGATCTTTCCAACAATTGACATGTGCCCGATGTGCTCTTTCTTTCAACCTTTCATCCCACATAATCCGAGTCAGAGTAACCAACTAGCTCAAACTTTGCTCCTTTGGGATACCACAAACCAACATTTGGTGTATGCTTTAAGTACCTCAATATTCTCTTTGTAGCCTTCAAATGACTTTCTCTTGGTGAGGCTTGAAATTTTGCACACATGCATACACTAAACATGACATCCGGCCTTGATGTGGTCACATAGAGTAGGCTTCCAATTATGGATCGATATAACTTTTGATCCACCATATTTCCACTTGCACCACTATCCAAGTTGCCATTGGTTTCTATTGGTGTGCTAATGGCCTTGCTATCACTCATGCCAAACTTCTTGATCATGTCCTTGATATACTTGCCTTGACTCACAAATGTACCATTCTTCAATTGCTTGATTTGAAGACCAAGGAAGTAACTTAACTCTCCAATCATGGACATTTCAAACTCATTAGCCATCATCTTTCCAAACTCATCATAAAAGTCTTGATTGGTTGATCCAAATATGATGTCATCAACATAGATTTGCAACACAAACAAATCTTTTCCAATCTTCTTGATGAAAAGAGTGGTGTCAACCTTACCCATCATGAACCCTTTAGAGAGTAGGAAGTCCCTCAATCTCTCATACCATGCTCTAGGTGCTTGCTTCAAGCCATACAATGCCTTCTTCAACTTGTACACATGGTCGGGCTTCTTATCATCTTCAAAACTGGGAGATTACTCAACATATACTTCTTCATTGATGTAACCATTGAGAAATGCACTCTTGACATCCATCTGATAGAGCTTGATGTTGTGGGCACAAGCATAGGCTAGCAAGATTCTAATTGCTTCCAATCTAGCAACCGGGGCATATGTTTCTCCAAAGTCAAGACCTTCAACTTGTGTATAGCCTTGTGCTACTAATTTTGCTTTATTCCTTACTACTATCCCATCTTGATCTTGCTTGTTTCTAAAAACCCATTTTGTTCCAATCACATTGTGTCCCTTTGGTCTCTCTACTAATTCCCATACTTGATTTCTTGTGAAGTTATTCAATTCTTCATGCATAGCATTCACCCAATCAACATCCTTCAATGCTTCATCTATCTTCTTTGGTTCAATGGATGACACAAATGAGAAATGCTCACAAAATGAAGCCAATCTTGATCTAGTTTGCACACCTCTAGAAATATCACCAATGATAGTGTCCAATGGTTGATCCCTTGCAACATTGGTTGGTTGAAGGGTTGGAACTTGATTGCTTGCACTTATTTGATTACTAGGTTGAGATGATGTACTAGCCACTTGATCTTGTTCATTGTCATGAGAGCCACTTGTACTAACTTGATTTGTATCATCTTGCACATTTGAGTTAGAGAGCACTTACACTTGATCATCTTCATCATCATTCACTTGCCTAGGCCTCAATTCACCAATATCCATGTTCTTCATGGCATTTGAAAGTTGAATGTCTCTAACATCTTCCAAGTTCTCATTCTCTACTTGTGAACCCTTGGTTTCATCAAATTCAACATCATGAACTTCCTCAAGAGTACCACTATCTAAATTCCAAACTCTATATGATTTGCTTGTAGTGGAATAACTAAGTAGGAATCATTCATCACATTTCTTGTCAAACTTGCCCAATCTAGTGCCTTTCTTCAAGATATAGCATTTACAACCAAAGACCCAAAGATATGCAATGTTGGGCTTTCTACCATTCAAGAGCTCATATGGTGTCTTCTCTTTCAATGGGTGACAATAGAGGCAGTTGCTACAATAGCAAGCCGTGTTGATAGCTTTGGCCCAAAAAGATTGACTCACATTGTACTCACTAAGCATAGACCTTGCCATATCAATAAGTGTTCTATTCTTCCTCTCAACAAGGCTATTTGACTGTGGAGTGTACTTGGCTGAGAATTAATGTCTAATTCCAAATTCATCACACAACTCATCAATTCTAGTGTTTTTGAACTTACTACCATTGTCACTTCTAACTCTCTTGATGGTTGTTTCAAACTCATTGTGAATGTCCTTGACAAATGATTTGAATGTTGCAAACACATCACTTTTGTCCACTAGAAAGAATACCCAAGTGTATCTAGTGTAATTATCCACTATCACAAAGCCATATTTATTTCCACCAATGCTAGTGTATTGTGTTGGCCTAAACAAGTCCATATGCAATAACTCAAATGTTTTACTAGTGCTCATCATGCTTTTCTTAGGATGGGTGTTTCCAACTTGTTTTCTGGCTTGACAAGAGCTACAAAGCTTATCCTTTTCAAACACAATATCTTTCAAGCCTCTAACTAAGTCATGCTTAACCAATCTATTCAATTGTTTCATTTCAAGATGACCAAGCCTTCTATGCCATAACCAACCCATACTAGACTGTGTGAACAAGCATGTAGATAATCTAGCTTCACTACCATTGAAATCAACCAAGTATAGATTCTCATATCTAAAGCCTTTGAAGATCAAGTTAGAGCCATCTACACTTATGATCTCTACATCATCTACCCCAAATATGCATTTAAATCCAAGATCACATAATTGAGCCATGGATAGCAAATTGAAGTTCAAGCTCTCTACTAGCAACACATTGGAAATGCTCATGTCATTGGATATTGCAATCTTACCAAGCCCTTTGACCTTGCCTTTACCATTGTCACCAAATGTGATACTATCATAACCATCATTGTCATTGGTGTTGATTGAGTTGAACATTCTTGCATCACCGATCATGTGTTGAGTACACCCACTATCAAGAACCCAATGCCTTCCTCTGGCTTTGTAATTGACCTACAAAAGAAGATCAATTCTTTTTACGTACCCAAACTTGCTTGGGTCCTTGAAGGTTAGTTACTAAGCTCTTTGGTACCCAAATGGATTTCTTCTTTGAGCCCATCCATGGTTTACCAATGAACTTAGCCTTCACACCATTTGTACCCTTAGTAAGCACATAGAAAGAATTAATCTTAATTGAGTATACATTAGCATTTTTGCTCTTGTTTTTGCATTCCTGCTCTTTTATGACCAACTTGCTTGCAACTAGTGCAAAACCGACCATTGTTCTTCACAAAACTAGTCTTGTGAGGAGCAAAGGTTGCCTTGCCTTTTTTGGGGGTATAGCCCAATCCCTCTTTGTAGAGAGAAGCTCTTTGGCTACCCAAGCACATAAGCAAGCAGTCCTCACCACCATAGGCCTTAGCCAAGGTGTGAGTGAGCTTATTGACCCCCTTCTTGAGGTTCTCATTCTCAACCACTAGTGAGGCATCACAAGTGTGACCATCACTACTAGATGAGGTAGAAGTGGAAGTGCTACAAGAAGGGTTAGTGGGAGGAACTATGATAGGCATAGATAGTAATGTATCAATTAAATCACAAGTTAAACCTACATTGCAAGTTTCAACATGCTTCTTCTTATGTTGTTCATTAAGCAAAGAAGAATGAGCTTTTTCAAGCTTCTTATGAGCTTTGCCAAGCTTCTCATGGGCTTCCTCTAGCCTCTCATGAGTTTCTTTGAGCTCATCAAGGGCTTGCTTAAGGGATTTTACCTCCTTATTCAAGCTCTTGCATTCCCTTCTCTTAATGTCAAAATGTTCTTTAGCATCTTCTAGCATGTGAAATAATTCATCTTTAGTAGGTTTATCATCATCACTATCACTATTATTTTCATTTTCATTTTCATGTTCATTTTCATCATCATGTTCTTCATCGCTTTCATCATCACAAGTTTGTACCTTAGTGGCCTTAGCCATGAAGCATGATGGAGTGTCGGAGAGAGAAGGCTTCTCATTGATTGCAATGCTTGCAAATGCCTTTATCGACAGAATATGCTCGACAGTCCACCGAGGGGTATCCCACGATGGTAGATTTGTCGGTGGGGGTGCGCGTGATCAGGAACCGGATGGTGAGACAAGGCGCAGAGATAGCGATTTAGACAGGTTTGGGCCATCTGATCAATGTAATACCCTACGTCCTATGTCTTTGGTGTATTGTATTGATCTGTATGTAGATCTGATCTGATAGATCCTGATGAATCCTATCCGCTAGGGGATCCCTACCTCTCCTTATATACTTTGGAGGAGGTAGGGTTACAAGTAAAGTAGCCTATTTGGTACTATACAATGTCTTGCGGTGCACGCCGAGCAGCACCGTGCACGCCTTAACCTTGTGGGCTGGGCTACCCCTGGGGGCGCAGCCCATGTCTTGGGGGCCATACCCCCACAGCTAGTCCCCGAGCCTGATAGTAGGTGACGTAGTCACATGGTGCCAGGGTCAAAAAGTAGAAGACCAGCTGAGCAGGCAGCCAGTCCCCGGGCATAGCCTCGAGATAAGAACAAGCACATTCACCGCAAGGTGAAGTGTGCCCATTTAGTCCCCGAGCCTGCTGGAAGATAAAGAATGAATCTTGTAGTAGGCTCAAAGAAAAAGAAGTCCGAAAGCTTGCCGACGTCGTCCGACATGTGTGTATCAAGACCCCAGACGTGCTGCCCAAGATTAGCACCCTAATCCGAACAGCATGGAGCAACTTGATAGAACACCGACGAGATGTAACAAGATCCAAGCACCAAGGAGTCCCCGGCATAGCCGGCGATGACCGAGAATCGAGGAGCGAGGAGTCCCCAACATAGGCGGCGATGATCGAGCACCGAGGAGCGAGGAGCGAGGAGTCCTCAGCGTAGGCAGCGATGACCGAGCACCGAGGAGCGAGGAGTCCCTAGCGTCGCTAGTGATGACCGAGCACTGAGGAGCGAGGAGCCCCCGGTGTCGCTGGTGATGTCCGAGCACCGAGGAGCGAGGAGCCCCTAGTGTAGGTGGCGATGTTCGAGCACCGAGGAGCGAGGAGTCCCCAGTGTCGCTGGCGATGTCCGAGCACCGAGGAGCGAGGAGCCCCCGATGTCGCTGGTGATGACCGAGCACCGAGGAGCGAGGAGTCCCCGGTGTCGCTAGTGATGTCCAAGCACCGAGGAGCGAGGAGTCCCCGGTGTCGCTAGCGATGACCGAGCACCGAGGAGCGAGGAGTCCTCGGCGTAGGTGGCGATGACCGAGCACCGAGGAGCGAGGAGTCCCTGGCGTAGGCGGTGATGACCGAGCACTGAGGAGCGAGGAGTCCCCGGCATAGGCGGTGATGACCGAGCACCGAGGAGCGAGGAGTCCCTAGCGTCGCTGGCGATGTCCGAGCACCGAGGAGCGAGGAGTCCCCGACGTAGGCAGCGAGGTCCGAGCACCGAGGAGTCCCCGGCGTAGGCGACGAGGTCCGAGCACCAAGGAGTCCCTAGCGTAGGTGGTGATGTCCGAGCTCCGATGAGTCCTTGGCGTAGGTGGCGATGTCCGAGCACCGAGGAGTGAGGAGCCCCCGGCGTCGCTGGCGATGTCCAAGCACCGAGGAGCGAGGAGCCCCCGACATAGCTGGCGATGACCAAGCACTGAGGAGCGAGGAGCCCCCAGCGTCGCTGGCGATGACCGAGTGCCGAGGAGCAAGGAGTCTCTGGCGTCGCTGGTGATGTCCAAGCACCAAGGAGCGAGGAGTCCCCGGCGTTGCTGGCGATGATCGAGCATCGAGGAGCGAGGAGTCCCCGACGTCGCTGGTGATGTCCGAGCACCAAGGAGCGAGGAGTCCCCGACATAGGCGGTGATGTTTGAGCACCGAGGAGTCCTTGGCGTAGGCGGCAAGGTCCGAGCACCGACGTAGCTGACGACATCTGTGTGGTGAAGTGTGCCCACTTAGTCCTCGAGCATGAAGAATCTGAGCGCTGAGGAGTAATCGGCGTAGCTGGCGATGAAGCACGAGCGGCGAACAGTCTGGTCAACTGGTCAGCGGCGAAGTGAACATTGAGTAGAAATGACCAACGAACAGTCCGATCAACTAGTCGGCAATGGAGTCTATGAACCAAGCGGTCCGACTAGTTGATCGGTGGAGAAGTCCGAGCACCAGGTGGTCCGATCACCTAGACGATGATCTTGCAATACAAACATGTAGAACGGGTAGTACATGATGCACAAATAAATAAACTCCGGAGAAAAATCAGCAATGGTGATGAAATAGCGTATGCAGTTCAGCGATCAATTGCCGTGAAAATATATTTATGTTTAATATAAACCACCCGAACAGTTAGTATATAGCTAAGTCTCTAGCCCTAGCTAGCCCATAGTCCATAACGTTGAGCGCGGAGCCCGTGCACATGTAAGGAGGAACAGGCGTGACCAAGGAGCCGCTGCTGACCACCCATAACGCAGAGGGCAGATGCTCGTGCACGTGTAGGGAGAAGCCAGAGACAGGGCCATCTCTGGAGGCGTCCGAGCATCAACATGACTGTTCGAGGGTTCGGAAAATCGTTTGGAGAGCAAACATAGAAAAAATAGTTCGGAGAAACATTATGGCGATATACGAAGATTGGAGAAAATTTAGAAGAATATTAAAGCGTGACTTAGCTTTAGACAGAGCGTCTGGTCGGCGACGTATGGTGTTATCTGGTCGGCGTTGACGGCGAACACCTGGTGGGCGCTGAGTTGTTGGTGAAGGTGACCTCGGAGGTGGTTCTAAGATCGGATCTGCTGTCGTGGGGGCTGGCATAGCCAGCGATGAATCATTGTCGTGGACCAGCATGGATCTCCACGAGATTGATGATGAGAACGCGTTGTTGATTTGAGGTCCATCTGACTCACCATGGATCAAGCGCACACCCCTACCTGGTGCGCCAACTGTCGACAGAATATGCTCGACAGTCCACCGAGGGGTATCCCGCGATGGTAGATTTGTCGGTGGGGGTGCGCGTGATCAGGAACCGGATGGTGACACAAGGCGCAGAGACAGCGATTTAGATAGGTTCGGGCCGTCTGATCGACGTAATACCCTACGTCCTGTGTCTTTGGTGTATTGTATTAATCTGTATGTAGATCCGATCTGATAGATCCTGATGAATCCTATCCGCTAGGGGACCCCTACCTCTCCTTATATACTCTAGAGAAGGTAGAGTTACAAGTAAAGTAGCCTATTTGATACTATACAATGTCTTGCGGTGCACGCCGAGCAGCGCCGTGCATGCCTTAACCTTGTGGGCCGGGCCACCCCTAGGGGCACAGCCCATGTCTTGGGGGCCATACCCCCACAGCCTTCTTCTTGGTGGTCTTGTCATCATCACTATCATCATCATCGCTTAAGGAAGCATCACTATCCTAAGTGACCACATATGAACCACCCTTCTTCTTCTTGAAGGCCATCTTATCCTTCTTCTCTTTCTTTTCCTTCTTGTCCTTCTTCTTGTTCTTCTTGTTGTCATCAAGATTGTCGCTATTGTATGGGCATTGGGCAACAAGATGATCTTTGCTTCCACACTTGAAGCACCTTCTTGACTCTTCTTTGTTCTTGGATGAAGACTTCTTTCTTCTAGCATGGTAGCCCTTCTTTACCATGAACTTGCCAAATCTCTTAACAAAGAGAGCCATCTTTTCATCATCATCATCATCCCATGAATCATCATCTCCACTTGATGTTTCTTGCTTTGCTTTGCCCTTGGATGATGTGGCCTTGAATGTCATGCTCTTCTTCTTTTCATCCTTATTTTCATCTTTCTTCTCCTTCTTTTCTTCCTTCTTATCATCATCTCTATAAGCATCATCGGTCATGATATCTCCCAAGATTTGGTTTGGTGTCATTGTGTTCAAACCGGTCCTCACTAGCAAGGTGACCAACATGCCAAATCTTGCGGGTAAACATCTCAAGAACTTATTGGAGAAGTCCTTGTCCTCTATATTCTCACAAAGTGATTTGAGATCATTGACAATCACTTCCATCCTATAGAACATGTCCGGCACACTCTCATCCCCCTTCATCTTGAAGCTTGCAAACTTCTCTTTGAGAATATATGCCTTTGCACCCTTCATGGCTTGAGTACCCTCAAATGATTCCTCCAATTTCTTCCAAGCCTCATGAGCTCTCTCAATGTTCTTGATTTGCTCAAAGGTTCTCTCATCCAAAGCATCATGGATGGCACTAAGAGCAATGTCATTGTTTTGGAGAAGTATTTCTTCGGCGGCGGTGGGAGCATCTTCATCTTCAATCTCAATTTTTATTTCTACCACCTTCCAAATCTTCCTATTGATTGACTTGATATATGTTGTCATCTTAGCCTTCCAATAGGGATAATTTGAGCCATCAAATTGGGGTGGCTTCTTGGTGTTGTTGATTTGAGCCATTTTTGCACCGAAGGTTGTTAAGCCTCAAATCACGGTGACCTCGGCTCTGATATCACTTGAAAGGTCCTAATGGCTAGAGGGGGTGAGTAGCCTAATAAAATTTCTACAACAACTCTTACCAACCGGTTAGACAATTATGAGGTGAAGTAAGTGTTGCGCTAGCCTACTAATAATGCAAGCCACCTACCACAATTCTAGTTGATATAGTTTCTATCCACACAAAAGCTATTGTCACTATACTAAGTTAGTGTGCTCTCAAAGGCTAATTAAAGAGCCACACTAACCAAATCAACAAGCTCTCACAACTAGCTAAACTAAAGAGCTTGACAACTAGTTTATGGTAATGTAAGAGAGTGAGCAAGATGGTTATACCGCCGAGTCGAGGAGTGGATCAATCAATCATAAGAATGAATACCAATGTAGACCAATCACCTCAGAATTAAATGATGACACAATGATTTTTACCGAGGTTCACTTGCTTGCCGGCAAGATAGTCCTCGTTGTAGTGATTCACTCACTTGGAGGTTCACGTGCTAATTGGCATCACACGCCAAACCCTCAATAGGGTGCCGCACAACCAACACAAGATGAGGATCACACAAGCCACAAGCAATCCACTAGAGTACCTTTTGGCTCTCCACCAGGGAAAGGTCAAGAACCCCTCACAATCACCACGATTAGAGCAGAAGACAATCACCACCCTCCGCTCAACGATCCTCGCTGCTCCAAGCCGTCTAGGTGGCGGCAACCACCAAGAGTAACAAACAAATCCCATAGTGAAACACGAACACCAAGTGCCTCTAGATGCAAACACTCAAGCAATGCACTTGGATTCTCTCCCAACCTCACAAAAATGATGAATCAAAGATAGAGATGAGTGGGAGGGCTTTAGCTAAGCTCACAAGGTTGCTATGTCAATTCAAATGGCCAAGAGGGTGAGCTTGAGCTAGCCATGGGGCTTAAATAGAAGCCCCCATGAAATAGAGTCCTTGTACCCCTTCACTGGGCACAACGTGGGGTGACCGGACGCTGGCCCTCAGCGTCTGGTCACGTGATACACGCCACGTGTCCCCTCTTTGAATACTGTTTGCCCGATCTCAACGATCAACAGTCGACCGGACACAGCAGCTAACAGTGACCGGATGCTGAACCCCCAGCGTCCGGTCGTTTCTAGTAAGCTTCCAGAAACGATTTTTCCCGACCGGACGCATCCGGTCATGCTTGACTGGACACAGCCAGCGTCCAGTCACATGGTGTCTTCCTCTATGCTGCCACATTAGCATGACTGGACATAGCCTTCTAGCGTCCGATCGCAGAGCGACCCAGCGTCCAATCAAGAGACCGAAACGCACGCCCTCTGCTGCCACTGACCAAACATGCTGGTCCAACTGAGACCAGCGTCCGGTCACTTACAGTGACCTCCATCTTTTCTATCTAGGGTGCTGGTGGCACCGTCGGACTATCCGCACTCTATGGGCGGACACTCCGTCGGTGAAGTTCCTAACCCTTGCTCAAATGTGCCAACCACCAAGTGTATCACCTTGTGCATATGTGTTAGCATATTTTCACAAACATTTTCAAGGGTGTTAGCACACCACTAGATCCTAAATGCATATGCAATGAGTTAGAGCATCTAGTGGCACTTTGATAACCGCATTTCGATACAAGTTTCACCCCTCTTAATAGTACGGCTATCAAACCTAAATGTGATCACACTCTCTAAGTGTCTTGATCACCAAAACAAAATAGCTCCTACTATTTATACCTTTGCCTTGAGCCTTTTATTTGTCTCCTTATTCTTTTCAAGTCCAAGCACTTGATCATCACCATGGCATCACCATCATCATGTCTTGATCTTCATTTGCTTCACCACTTAGAATGTGCTACCTATCTCATGATCACTTGATAAACTAGGTTAGCACTTAGGGTTTCATCAATTCACCAAAACCAAACTAGACCTTTCAGCATTCCGGTGTCGTATTGGTCTCAAACTTATTCTCATGCTTGCATGTGCCACGTGTGAAGGAAACACCAAGTTTGGGATTTTCCGGAGATGGTTTGCTACTTTCTGAGGTTTAATTGAATTTCCGCACGACGACACCTATTAATTATAGGTTGAACTGAGTCTACCTACGAAAAAATCTAGAATGGTGCCAAACTTTTACACAGACTCTAATGTGCCCTAGGGATAAGAATTTTGTGGAGGGGGATGAAAAAATCTATTGGATCCAAGATGAAAGTCACCCTCTTTTATCTCATTTGGCACAGAGAAAAATATAATAAATAAAAAAATGATCAGAAAAACCTAAGATCCTGTGTGGGGTCTTAATTTGGGTGTACATGCTTGCTAAAAAATTTCAAGCCATTTCAACATAGGCGGAGTATACATGTTTCACAGAGGTACATTTGCCTTTTCATCGAACCACGACTATACACATAGGTTATCAAGGTTTCCGTGGTTCATAGGCATTACAATGTCGTATTGGTCTCAAAATTATTCTCAGGCTTGCACGTGCCACGTGTGAAGGAAACACCAAGTTTGGGATTTTTTGGAGATGGTTTGCTACATTCTGAGGTTTAATTGAATTTTAGCGCGACGACACTATTTAATTATAGGTTGAACTAAGTCTACCCACGAAAAGATCCGGAATAGTGCCAAACTTTTACACAGGCTCTAATGTGCCCTAGGGATAAGAATTTTGTAGAGGTGGATGAAAAAATCTATTGGGTCCAAGATGAAATTCACCCTCTTTTGTCTCATTCGGCACAGAGCAAAATATAATAAATAAAAAATGATCAGAAAAACCTCAGATCCTATGTGGGGTCTTAACTTGGGTGTACATGCTTGTCAAAAAAAATTCAAGCCATTTCAAAATAGGCAGAGTATACATGCTTCACAGAGGTACATGTGCCCTTTCATCGAACGATGACTATACACATAGGTTATCAAGGTTTCTATGGTTCATACGCATTCTGGTGTCGTATTGGTCTCAAACTTTTTTTAGGCTTGCACGTGCCACGTGCGAAGGAAACACCAAGTTTGGGATTTTTCGGACATGGTTTGCTACTTTCTGAGGTTTAATTGAATTTCCACACGACGACACCGATTAATTATAGGTTGAACTGTGTCTAGCCACGAAAAAATCTAGAATAGTACCAAACTTTTACACAGGCTCTAATATGTCCTAGGGATAAGAATTTTGTGGAGGTGGATGAAAAAATCTATTGGGTCCAAGATGAAAGTCACCCTCTTTTGTCTCATTCAGCACACAGAAAAATATAATAAATAAAAAAGTGATTAGAAAAACCTAAGATCCTTTGTGAGATCTTAATTTGGGTGTACAAGCTTGCCAAAAAATTTTCAATCCATTTCGACATAGGAATACATATGCTTCTATTTATTCAGTATATAAAAGATTTTTTTAATATATATAAACATCACTATCGGTTTTAAAAAGCTAGTAGTGACGAGAAGAAACTGACAGTGATGCTGGTTATCACTGTCGGTTTATTTTGAAAATCGGCAGTGATATATACAAAATTAAAAAAAATTGTGCCAGCCCTCGGGTTTGAGTTTGGGTCTCGGCCTGCAGAGTTCAGAGACTTAACCGCTGCGCTGGTATAAGATGTGTGCCAAGGTTCATTTATTTTTTCTTTTTGACCTTTAGACCGCTTAATAAATTATAAAATTAAACCAAAAAAATTGGGCCACCCGGGATTCGAACACGGGTATCGGAGGCTAAGTTGCGGGGTCTTAACCGTTGAGCCAGTAGGAGGTATTCAGAAGAAGTAGAAAAGATAACTTACTTATGCTGAAACCGCTACATGGCAATCACTGTCGGTTTAAAGAATGGCCCGGCAGTGATATTTCTACATCAATGTCGATTTAGACTTATAACTGGCAGTGATGTACCCCCATCACTGTCGTTTTATAATTAAAACCGGCAGTGATGAGGTCTGGTATAAAAGCCCGATGCGGGTTGAAATTATCCAAATTTCAACCCCACACCAACCGTTCCTAGCCCGCGCTCCTCTTCTTCGACGCTGATGCCCGTGCACTGCCCCACGCCGGAGCACCCGTCCACCGCCCCTAGCGCCGCCATTCCCAGCCCCGCGCTCCTCTTCTTTGACGCCGACGACCGTGCACCGCCCCACGCCGGAGCACCCGTCCACCGCCACCCGTACCGCTGTTCCTAGCCCTGCGCTCCTCTTCTTCGATGCCGACGTCCGTGCACCACCCCACGCCGTCCACCGCCTCACGCCGGAGCACCACCGAGGCCTTCAGGAGCGCGCGGACAACTGCTTTCCCACCGCCACAGTGAGTGCGTGGCTCATTGCCAGCAAAGTGTTTGATGAAATGCACCACGGTTGTTGTCTTCCCAATAGCAGTTGATTCCTATTCGATTGAGTTACATGCTGTTACTCCTTGGTTTAGCTATCCTTGTATGTACATGCTGTTACATAAACCAGTTAGTTTTTCCCTGAAGAGATAATGCTACCTACTGATTTATTGAGGACCTAGTAATCATGGCCCTAAACTGTTTAAGAACCATTAGTGTTATTTGCATGTTGTCGCAACAAGTTTTTCCCTAGAGTCATAGCTAAGTGACCTTTTGTGCTGTGTGCAGTCTAAGTATTTAAACATTGATCATCAACACCTCTTGACATAGTTAGATTGAATATGTGATAATGATATGAGCATATCTCTCTCGAATAGTAGTTGCACAATGTTATGATATCTCAGTACTTTGTAATTATTGCAAGCAATGAAAACTATCAGTCAAAGGTACACGTCAATGACTGTGGACGTCTTATTTGTGACGGTAGGGAGTGTTCTGTTTGTGTAAAAGTTAGATAAGAATTTCTGCTCTTGCTTAAGCAATGATGGATTCTTGTCAAATGTGTACAGGTATAATCGCTATAGGTAGAGTGTCAATTGATTTTGATGAAATGTATAGCATGCTTAAAAAAAGGCATCTATAGATGTTTGTTCTAGAAAAAAAAGTTAAAAACAACTTTTAAAATTGGCTCGGCAGCAGCAGCAAGTATGATTACTAAACCACATTGATCTCCAAATAATAAACAGTCCTATTATTGAGGTAATTTTTTATCATGTCAAGGATAAAGAACATTAAATAGATTTAGTTTGGCCATATAACTTGAATAATAACTCTTATTCAGTGAGTTACCATTACCACTTACCACATGCCTAATTTACTTAAATGTATAGGCAACCATGGCATGGTATGTTGTGCATGTTGGTCACATGCCTGGGATTTATCGAACCTGGAAAGATTGCTATGCTCAAGTCAATCGCTATTCTGGTTATTTGCACAAAAAATACCACACAGAAGCTGAAGCTTTGAGGGCCTACTATAGTCATCTGGCCTACCTTGCAAACCATGTGCAACCGGCCTATTATGGTCCAATGAATGCAAACCATGGCCATCCGCTGGCACTGGAGATCGAAGAGAAGCCACCCGTCGGAGATGTGAAGATTAGGAGAATTGCTCCTTGGTCTTGGAAAGATGTCATGCTTTTATTTATGGCTATGGTCATCACTTTTCTTATTTGAAAGTTGATGTAGGCTTAGTTTCATAGAATAGTTGGTGGACTTTGTTGTATGTGGTCAATCAAACAATGAATTTGTTCTAGGTGAATATATGTTATTATTTGACTTTGTTGTATGTGGACTTATTATTAGACTTTGCATTAAACATATTATATATATGAACATATGCTATTAGTAGTTGTCCGCGGCCAAAACTAACCACGATCGTGTCACAACCATGACTCATCGTCGCCTGTTACCCTATCATCGAAGAACAAATCGGCAACAAGAAGCGGCTGATATCGCTGGGATGGGAGAGCCACATGATCCGACAAACAGTGATGGTGTCAATCAGGTCGGTGAGAACGAGCAGCCATGGACCCCATCCGGCCTGCTCGATCTGGGTCAAAATGACTAAGATGGCCAGGTAACTTTGGTATCATGTGACTATGTAGCCACACATGCTAATCAATTGAGAGGGTCATAGCTTACTTGGTGTCTCTAGCAGGAGCCTTCGGCGGCTGAGGAGCCAAAGGGTTCGGGTAGCAGGAAGGCCAGATCCAAGCAAGGCGTGTCAAAGATTCCTGTTGGTAGGAATGCACAATGGCACATTACTGAGTTTGATGAATTCAGGGATCCACTCTCACCGCCTATAGCTTTGACCAAATACAAGACTATCCTCGGGTTACTTGTTAGGGACTTCATCCCAATTAAGTACAGGAAGTGGATTGGGAAAGATGATGACCGGTGGAGGGTTCCCGAAAGCGAGAAGGATTACATATGGGATGTCAAGATCCTAGAGTATTTCACTTTCTTAGCCGAGTATGATAGGGAGTTAGTCAAGAAAAAAGCAAAAGAAATCATGGGGACATGCTTCAAGAATTTCAAGGGAACATTGTACAAGAATTTTGTCCTCCAAAATAAAGAACCAAAATTTGATGGTGGATAGTTTAGCAAGCAAAAGGACTTCTTGCAGGATTTCAAGGAATACAGGTTATCCAAGGAGTACTTAGAACTGAGCAAGAAGAATAAGGAGAATTCACAGAAAGCGACGAATCCTCATCATTTCGACTCCCGTGGCTACGCCAAAAAGATGCTAGAATTTGAAGCAGAACTTCAAAAGATGGATCGCCTTGCTGAGGAAGGCGTTGAGGTTGAGACCGCCGATTGGGAGCCTAGATTGGTATTATACTGTATGGGGAGAAATGTACGGCACGCCGAAGACAGGAGATTTAGCTCCTCAAATCAACCCATGAGCGAACTCATCCAGAGGATCTCCTAGATAACTGAGGAGGTGAGACAAGGGACTCGCGCTTCTAATAGGGAGAAAGATGTGCTCACCCAAGCACTCGGAACCAAGGAGCACCCTGGTCGCACTAGAGGAACCGGTGTTGTTCCTTGGAAACTAGCATTCCCCCAAGAATCTAACACTTACCGGAGCCGCTCGAGGGGTAGAGCGAAACAGGAGGCATAGTATTTGAGGAGACTAAAAGAGAAGGAGGACAGAATGAAAGCTCGGATTGAGGCGACCGTTGAAGCGCGAGTCGAGCAAATTTTGTTGTCCAAGGGGTCAGTAGTACCACAAAACCCTACTCCTACTGCCTTTAGCCCACAGTTTAGGGGTCGCAGCAGCTGCGGATCGACCCCGCTTAACGAAGAAGAGGCGAATGTGCCTCATCTGGTGGACGACATCACTGAACCCGTCAATGTCAAGTTGTGCATCCGTCAAGAATGGATAAAGGACAAGGTGGCGCTCGGCCAGGCCTGGCCTGCGGGAGACGAGAAAATTAATGGCCGCCTAATTCCACTAGGGTACGCTCGCGTCACCATTCATAGAATACTTGATAAGAAGTTTAACAAGATACCCATTGAGTACCCCGTAGCAGAAGACAGGCCGAAACTTGGTCAAAAAAAGGGCTCTCAAGTGGCCTAGCGCAAGCGCTTCATTAAGCTTGACCATCAATTGTCCTCTGATGATGAGGACGACTACGAGTCTTTGCCCACCCGCGATGATCACTCACCATCTCCCAACAGAGATCACTCCCCTCCTCATCCGGAGCCATCACCCCTGAGAAGACAGAGGTCTCCTTCTATTCGTCCTCGTCCGACTCCATCTTCATCAGCCCCGAGAAAAGAGACTCCGACTCCTCCTCCAATCCCTCCTCCTCCATCTTCATCAGCGTCGGGAAAATAGAATTCTCGTCATCATCCTCCTCCTCCTCCACCTCAGCCCAAAACAAGATCAAGGGCATCCTCGTAGTCGTAGAAAAGGTCTCTGGATTCGGTCGCTAATGCTCCCAAAGTGGACCAACATAAAAGAAAAAGGCCGTTCAGTGGCAGCATTACCACCTTGATGAAAGAAAAATTTATAACACACATCTTGAAGGAAGATTGTGTTAGTTTCTTTAATCGTTGTGCCTCACTGCCTTTGTATTTGTTGAACTCCAAATTCGAAAGGCAAACACAGAATAAATACGCTACAACAAGAGACGAAGAAATACACAATAAAGATTTAAGGAACATACAGAAGTACGTCGAAGACAACCTAGGATTAACCATGGAAGAGGTCGCGACCATCTATTATGATGTACAAGGGACGGCAACACCGGCAATGAAGTATGAAAGGGGCAATCTTTTGGTCCCCGGTGAGGAGTATAAAAATCTGACAACAAATATGCATCAGTTGCATGAATATTACATGGCTCAAGCAACAGAGACGGACGACTTTAGTTTTAAGATTATTATCTGTTCGCCACATGTTTTCCATTATCCTAAAGAAGAGAAGTTCGATGTCGAGTGGAGTGCTTGTTTTATCTATACCAGAAACGCTCTCTCGATGTTCAAATGTTGACGCTATGGACTATGTAAGTACTCTACACGCAAGATATTACAATTAACTACTCTCTCAAGATGAATTGTTAACTTTTGAGCATTTCACATGATTTTATGTAGGTGTATAGCAAAATTTTGCATTCTAAAAAGCAAATGGGATTACATAGGCTTCTTGGACTCCTTGCGAGTCAATGAGAGGACATGTCTAGGCCTCTATGGATGTGATGTGGAAGACCTAAAATAGATATTGATTGTTGTTTTCGATGAATTCATGGTGAAGAAGAAAACCCATATACTTCTAGCCTACAACTGCGAGTATGTGTTGTCGGCTTTTAAATTTATGCTTCTTTTTTTCGTTAAAATTATTCGATAATTAGGATTCTGTGATTGTAGCAACCATTTCGTCTTCATTTGTGTCAATCTTGTCAAAAATCTGATCGAGGTGTGGGACTCGAATAAAAAACCATTTAATCATCTGGATGCACTGGTGGCAGTGCTAAATTAGTAAGCGATCCTAATAACATATTATTTTCTAATCACACATACCGCTTTCTAATGTTTCTCCCTTTAATGTTGCTTAGTGTCCGAAGAAGACATATCGGTGGGACACCGGTCCCATTCAAGGTTGTCGAAATGGAGGGGAAGTACCTGTCACAGCCGGCAGAAAACAATGAATGCGGGTTTTATGTAATATGGGCAATGCTTCGCTACATCGACGGGAAATCAGAAGAAGCCGATAAGTTGGTGTGTATAATCCCCATTTCATTTATGTCTGTTAATAATTCAACAAAATGATTTAGGGAAAATGGTGTTCTTACCCTGATGCAGGAGTCTAATTGTGATTTTGCCCTTGTTTTCTTAACTTTGTGATTTTGCCCTTGCTATTTTGAATTGAATCATCCGTTTGCCCCTAGTTTGGATGCCGTCAGATGGTCATGGAATAAATAAATTAAAAAAATTCAAAATCTGAAAAAACAAAGACGAAAAGACCAAATTGCCCCTTATCCTTATATTCAGACTCCTTGAAACTGTGCCTTTCTCACGGGCCGGCTGCGTCGACCCGGCGTCGGGGGCATCCGGCGGCGGCGGCGTTGGCAGCGCACGGCGCGCGGTGCGGGGGCTTCGGGCGTGCGGCGCTCGGAAGCGGCCGCGGTTCGGACGCTCGGGCACAGACGTGCGGTGGCCGGCGTACTGTGGTAGGCGGCGGCTCTCATCCGGTCCTCGTCCTTCCAAATCTCGGAGGCAGGCAACGGGGAGGAGATTGTGGCCTTGCGGGCGAGGGTGGCACGGCGGAGCTCGCTCGAGAGGGATACCTAGGATATCTGGTGGTGCTCCACGCGAGGGTGGCACCATCGCTCGGATTTGGGGATTCGGCCGCATGGCAGCAGTCCTGCCTCCTCACTGCTCCTGAAATCCTCACTTTTCCTCTCCTCCCGCGAGCGATGGCGGCGGCGGACATGGCGTGCGTGCAAGGCTGGATTTGAGGGGAGTCTGCTGGAGGCGCAGCACAGGATCCGCGTCAGGCGCTCAACAGGATTTCCAAGACCATCGAGAAAGGTCAAAGGTACGATCGATATCGCCCGCCATTCGTGCTTTGTTATGTGACGATGGATTGCATGTCCTCTTGTTCCTGTGGCATTGGATTGAATCAAGCTGACTCGTGTTCGTTCTGTATTTTGAGCAGTCTGCAGCAACCTGGGGGAGAGGTGCCAAGGTTGAGGAGCTGAACTGAAGATCGAGGGCCCAGTGCAGATACCTACCAAGGCACTCCATATGACCACCAGGAAGCTCTGGATGGCAAGCACCTGAACAGCTCCATCATAATTGTTTACGTGCTATGGATCTGTTTAGTTTGGGTAGCCTTATGTCTATTGCTTATCTATCACTAAAGGAAAGCATCCATTTGGTGAGTACTATGAATGGGATATGAACATTATAAACTGTCACTTTGATCCCTTTGTGGTGGACTACATGCAAGAAGCAGTGCATTTTATTTCTCAACTGTTACAACTAAAACCAGAGATGAGGTAAGGTAAGAAGTAGTGTTCTGTGCTCTGTTATTTTCATAGGTTGTCTTCTTTGTTTTGCTGAACTGAATTTTTAACAGGAACACACCACTGGTAGTATATGAGATGCATCATCCACTTTTTTGGAGCCTTGGTTTTGACCTGACTTTAGTTACTGAACTAAGGTAAGAACTTAAAAAATCATTTGCCGTGTGATTTGGGTTATATGGGAATTGTACTTCTGTGAGTCTCGAACTCTTGATGTGCAATACCCTGAACAAACCCAGATACAATTCTAATAAGTTGTAAGATGTTCTTTGGTTGTAGTGGAAGCAATACTTTTGCTGAAAAAACATGTATTGTGTGACATTCCTATGTGGTAAGGCACTCAGGTTATCAGTGCATGCATCTATTTATACAGTTTGTTAACCGATGTTCTACATGCATTCTTATACATTGAAGATTTTTGGTCCCACACAAAAGATTATATCGAAATATTTCTTATGGCGTTACATCTGTCATCATCTGAGTTTAAATAATTGCAAGTTGTGCCAAATATGTTTGACCAAATTTAATCAATTATCAGCATACAATAAAAAAGTATAATTCTAAATCAGGGTAAAATCACAATTAGGCATAACAAACAGGGGTAAAATCGCATGGGCATTCATGTCCTTTTGTACAAAGTTTAACACCGTTAGGGGTGGATGACGGAGCAGGGGCAAACTGGTGCTTCGTGAATGGCACAGTAGGGGTAAATTCACAAAGTCAAAAAAACAGGGGTAAAATCACAATTTCGATACAAAACAAGGGTACAAACGCAAGAGCCCCAATGATTTAATGTTCCTTTTTGGATATCATCTTTTTTGAACGACGGCGCAAGAAATATAACCACCAAAGGTTGTTAGACATGGAGATCGTCGCACTGCAATCGGAGCTCGTAAAATTCATCTTAGCCGAGGTATTGGAAAAAGATAGAGTATTTTCTATTGCACAATCTGTGAGGTACAAGGACCAGTATGGCCCAGAGCGGCTCGCCAGATTATTGTAAGAAATCTGAGAAGCATTGCACAATCTATGAAGTCCGAGAACAATTTTTTTTAGGGATCGAGATCTGGATAAGAACATTTGAACTGTAACCGTAACATTTGTAATGTTTAATATTGATGGGCATGTCGTCTACGTAGCGTATATAAAGCGAAACCCGATTCCATGAAAAAATATAAATTAAAATCAATTATAAAACAATAAAATGCGAATGGGCCATCACTGCCGGTTAGCAACGAACTAACAGTGTTGTCTTGCAAAACACTACCGGTTATCAACAAATCGACAGTGTTGTCTTGCAAAACACTGCCGGCTTGAGCCATGAACCGATAGTGTTGTCTTGTTCAATACTGCCGGCTTGAGCCATCAACCGACAGTGTTGTCTAGATCAACACTGCCGGCTTGAGCCATGAACCGACAGTGTAGGCTTGCTCAACACTGTTGGCTTGAGCCAAGAACCGACACTCTTGAAACAACCATCACTTTAGGTTGGGACTACAAATCGACAGTGTTGTTCAACTAGACACTGTCGGGTGAAGCCAGAAACCGACACTGTTTCCTGCATATCAGTGTCGGTTTTTAAGAACCAACAGTGATGTCAACCCCTCATCACTGCCGGTATGCCACTGTCGGTTTAAAATCCGACAGTGAAGGGGTTTTTGAACCGACAGTGATGTCCAGATCTAGGGTAGTGTTTTCCTGGCAGCAATTGAAGCCTACATATCCAACATAACAGACATCAAACCAGAGAGTATCAGAGACTTCCTCCTGCAGCACTAGAAGCCTACATATCTAACACGTTAATTGCATGAAATTTACTGGGACACTAATTAATGTTTAGATATCATAAAAAATGAAGTATACGTGAAACCATGTTTTACCTGAAAGGCTAGCAGCTCGGCAGGAGGGGAACGTAGCAAACATGATCCCAAGAACCAAGAACAATGCAGCCCACAGGTACACAATCCTTGCCGTAGAGATCTTGAGTAGTGCCATGAAGAAGAGAATCTTGCTACTCTCCTCTTTCTGTGACAAGCTAGGAGAAGATTTCTTATGTTTGTATTATGTATCTACCTACTGTATATATTGGTATTTATAGGGAAGCACAACCATCCTCATTTAACATATGTATCGATCTTAATCAGATTTATGTGATCTATACTAGATATCTTGCACTAGTGTTCTGATATCTTAAACTATCTTATTACACTACAATAAATACTTGAGTATCCATACTAATCCCATACAAAAATTGGATTCCTTACATTTATTTTAGCTACTATATTACACGAGCGCTCGAATATCTTCTTAGACGCTATTAATTACAAGTATCTGGAGCAGTCCCCCATCCATGTTGTCGATTAGCAGTCACTATTGAGACCAACCATCCTCATTTAAAAATGTATCATAATAAGATTTATGTGATCTACTAGATATATCTTGCACTAGTGTTCCGATATCATAAACTATCTTATTCTACTACAATAAATACTTGAGTATCCAAACTAATCCCATACAAAAATGTGTTGCCTTACATTTTATGGTAGCTACTATATTACACGAATATCCTCTTAGACGCTATTAAATACATGTATCTGGAGCAGTCCCCCATCCACTGTCGATTCAGCAGTCAATATACAAGTAAAAAAACTCGGGCTGGGCCCACTTTTTGTCGTAAAGTATATATTGAGACCAAAAATAGTGTTATACATGTCAATATGTCATCACATATAAACCATCACCACATGTACCTTGTGAAGTTTTCCCACAAAGTCATCAAAAAATGTGTGCACATTCTACACAACTTATATTGAAAATTTTCTGACCCTTTTATGACACCAAATGTATGTCACAAAATAATTAATCAACTTGTGAAAATACCATTCTTCACAAATACAAAAGGCAGACTATGGTTAGCGTGCGTTTTTGTGATGAAATACTATGCTAGAACAAGCAATCACTGTCAGAGCGTCATTTCCAGTCGTGCTGGAGCCTGTGCTGATTGCTTATCACCGGTGGTTCATAAGCCTAGGATGCAGAAAATTTATGGGAAGCAGTATTCGCCCGGCCATGAAGTCACCTATCACTGCTAGCTCAAACCACCACCCAGAGGTGAAATATCACTGCCGGGTCATGCCGTAAACATATAGTGATAGGTATCATATATATCACTATCGGCTAAGGCTATGAACCAACATTGATATATCATTGCCAGGTCAATCCACGAACTGGAAGTGATATTTTCATATCACTGTCGGGTTTTATGATGACCCGACAATGTTCTTTGACCGCTAGATCCACCTAACACTACTACAGAACAGACTTTAGAACGATGCCCCAATTTGGTATTAGCCTCGACATTTTTTTACCCCCGGGACTAAAGGATCCTTTAGTCCCGGTTGGTAATACCAACCGGGACTAAAGGTTCCTGCCCAACGGTCGTCCGCGGGACAGGGATCTTTAGTCCCGGCTGGTATTACCAACCGGGACTAAAGGTTTACCTTTAGTCCCGGTTGGTAATACCAGTCGGGACTAAAGCTTTTAGTCCCGGTTTGGGTGATGCCCCGGGAATAAAGATTAATCTTTAGTCCCGGTTTGACCTCCTAACCGGGACTAATTATCCCGGCCTATAGACCAACTCATTTCTTCCTCCCGGAGCCCGAGCCATTCCATTCAAACTCACTGCCTCTGTTCTTGAGCTTGCTGTTGTTCTTGCTCTCTCCCCCTCCATTGGTGTTGCTCTTCGATTTTGGAAGTAACAAACTTAATCCTTTTATGTTTTATCAGTAGCTTATCTCATTTTGCGATGTAGATGCATGTGTAACTTTATATGTTGGACTTTATTATGATTTTATATGTCATTTTTAGCTCAAAATCACATGATGATTTGCATATATGTTTGGATAAACAAAAGTTAAATTAGTTCATCAAAATCACGCCTCGCTCGTCCTCGCTGGAGCACGCGTCATCCTCGTCCCCGGCGGCATACGTGATCTTAGAATTAATTTTTCCATGAAATGAAAAACTTAGAAAATAGTTAGAAAATTGTAGAAAATCCGTACTAGTTAAACTTGCGGACCGTGTTCAGCTCGGCGAGCATGTTCTCTACCGAGCGGTAACGGACGTCAAGGAGGAGCTTTGATTTTACGAGGGAGAGCGGCAACGGTCGTGGAAGACCGTGTTCCCTTCCTCGTAGAATCGGAGCTCTTCCTTGGCCATGTACGGTACCGTCCGGTGGAGAAATGCTCGCCGAGATGATCACGTAAGCAAGGTCAACTAGTACGGATGGTTATTTATTGAAACATGTTTTTGAGCTATGTGATTTCTATGTCATTTTTAGCTCAAAATCACATGATAATTTACAATAGTAAAATCACTTGATAGTTTGGTATTTTACTATTATACATAGTACATATTTCATGATTTAGTTAGATAAATAAATAATTTTAGTTTTGTTTAAATATATTATTTTAGAAAATGTGAAATTTACACTACTTTGCAAAAATAAGTATAGAAAGTAGATGACAACTGGTACCGGATCCTCGGCCTCTCGTTCGGTTGTGAAACGACTGAGGCCAGAACTCCCTCTCATTATCTGCGGCAAGTGTAAGCAGAAGATTGTGATGGAGTACCGAGTCAAGAGATAGGGACCCAACAAGGGTCATGTTTTCTACAAGTGCCCGGATCGCGATGTGAGTTTCTTACGCATTTGATTATTATGGCTAATTGACCTGCTTTTCTTGAATGTTTTTTACTAAATATTTTTTGGCTTTAATTTCAGTGGGAGGGCAATGGATGCTATGGTTAGTACTCGGAGGAAGATTATGCTACATACGTGCAGAATTCGGGTGCGCTTGAGGTAGCGGCTGCTAATGATGAGGCAGTGAGCCAGCAGGAGAAGCTTATTGATATTCAACAGAAGAATGATTTGTCTATTTTAGTTGCGTACGGTCACGAAATAATTATGTTACTGAAGTGCATTATAGTTTTAGTTTGTTTAGTGATAGTTGAGATTGCTTACGTTGTAGCCAGGCTTAGTTAATTAATCAACCGTGTGTGTGTCATCTATGTTGTGTAATAAAATACTTAATTATGTTCAAGGTTTTCATAATTTGTCGTGTAATGCAGATTATGTCACGCCATTGGATGTACAATGCCGATCGCCGCTCCCAAGACTTTATTGAGGGCGTGCACTATTTCTTAGGTGTGGCCGAGGCAAATAAGCGGGATGGTTTCATGTGCTGTCCATGTGCCATATGTAAGAATTTAAAGGAATATTCAAGATCAATGAGTCTTCATTCACATTTGCTTAAGTCAGGTTTCATGTCAAACTACATATGTTGGACTAAGCATGGAGAAAGCAGGGTCATGATGGAGGAAGGTGAAGGAGAAGATTTAGACATTGATGACATTATTGCTCAGTATGGTGCCTTTGATGATACTACAATAGGGGGAGATGAAGAAGAGGTAGCGGCAGAAGATGATCTCGGTGATGCTCTTGGCGATGCCATTCGTGATGCACAACAAGAATTCGAAAGTGAAAAAGAGAAAGTTAAGTTCGAGCGCATGCTTGAGGATCATAGGAAGTTGCTATACCCGACGGCCAAAGAGGGGCAAAAAAAGTTGGGTACAACACTGGAATTGCTACAGTGGAATGCAAAGAATGGTGTATCCGACAAGGCATTTGGGAATTTATTGAACCTCATAAAGAAGATGCTTCCGAAGCCAAATGAATTGCCCACCACTACGTACGAAGCAAAAAAGGTTATCTGCCCTTTGGGATTAAAAATCCAGAAGATACATGCATGTCCTAATGACTGCATCCTCTACCATGGCAATGAATACGAGAATTTGGATGAATGCTCGGTACGTAAAGCAGCGCGGTATAAGATCAGGCGCGATGATCCTGGTGACGTCGAGGGTGAACAACATCCTAGAAAGAAAATCCCTGCCAAGGTTATGTGGTATGCTCCTATAATACCATGCTTAAAACGTTTGTTCAGAAATAAAGACCATGCAAAGTTGTTGCGGTGGCATAAAGAAGACCGTAAGGTAGACAATATGCTGAGACACCCAGCAGATGCGTCCCAGTGGAGAGCGATAGACAGGGAATTTCCAGAGTTTGCAAATGAGGCCAGAAACATAAGGTTTGCCTTAAGTATAGATGGTATGAATCATTTTGGGGAGCAGAGCACTAGTCATAGCACTTGGCCAGTTACTCTATGTATCTACAACCTTCCTCCATGGTTATGCATGAAGCGGTAGTTCATTATGATGCCGATCCTCATCCAAGGTCCGTGGCAACCTGGCAACGACATTGATGTCTATCTAAAGCCATTAGTTGAAGAACTTCTAGTTTTATGGAACAAACCAGGTGTACGTGTCTGGGATGACTACAAACAAGAACACTTTGACCTACGAGCAATGTTGTTCGTAACAATCAATGATTGGCCTGCTTTAAGTAATCTTTCAGGTCAGACAAACAAAGGATATAATGCTTGCACACATTATTTTGATGACCTTGACAGTATATATTTGAAAAGATGTCGAAAGGTCGTGTACCTTGGCCATCGTCGATTCCTTCCTTTGAATCACCAAGTAAGAAAGAAAGGTAAGCATTTTAAAGGTAAGGCAGACCACCGGAAGAAGCCTCATAACCGAACTGGGAAAGATGTACTCGCAATGGTCAAGGATGTGAAAGTAGTATTTAGAAAGGGACAAGGCAGTGAATCTGTTCCCAAAGATGCTAAGGGACACGCACCCATGTGGAAGAAGAAGTCCATCTTTTGGGAGCTACCATATTGGCAAGTCCTAGAGGTCCGCAACGCAATCGACGTGATGCACCTGACAAAGAATCTTTGTGTGAACCTGTTAGGATTCATGGGTGTGTACGGGAAGCCAAAGGATTCACTTGAAGCACGCCAGGACTTGCAGGGCATGAAAGAACGAGACAACCTTCATCTAGAGAAGATAGATGATGGACGTCATTACTTAAGTCCTGCTAGCTACACGCTTAGCAAAGAAGAGAGGGACAGCATGTTCGAATGTCTAAGCAGCATCAAGGTCCCATCGGGATTCTCCTCCAATATAAAGGATATAATAAATGTGCCAGAGAAGAAATTCCAAAACTTAAAGTCCCACGACTGCCACGTGCTTATGACGCAATTGCTTCCAATTGCTTTAAGAGGAATTCTACCTCCACATGTACGTCTAGCCACTGTGAAGCTATGTGCATTCCTCAATGCAATTTCTCAGAAGGCAATCAATCCAGTGGAACTAGCTACTCTACAGAATGATGTGGTTCAATGTCTTGTTAGCTTTGAGTTGGTGTTCCCTACATCCTTCTTTAATATCATGACACACCTCCTAGTTCATTTGGTGAAGGAGATTAGTATTCTTGGACCTATGTTCTTACATAACATGTTCCCCTTCGAGAGGTTTATGGGAGTCTTGAAGAAATATGTGAAAGTCTGTTCTAAGCCTGAAGGAAGCATTGCCCAGGGCTATGGAACAGAGGAGGTCATTGAGTTTTGTGTTGACTTTATTCCTAACCTTACCCCGATTGGCGTTCCCGAATCACGACACGAGGGGAGACTCAGTGGTAAAGGAACTTTAGGGAAGAAAACATATATTGGCATGGAAGTCGATTATTTCAATAAAGCACACTACACAGTTCTTCAGAACTCGTCATTGGTGCATCCGTACATCGAGATACATAAGGAGTTCTTATGATCCAAGTTTCCAAGGAAGACTGAAGCTTAGATTAGGCGTCAGCACATGGAAAGTTTTAGTGGTTGGTTGCGAAAAGAATGTCAAGGCGATGACAATATTGATGAGCAACTGTATTTGTTGGCTAGGCAACCATCATGGCATATCCTCACGTACCAAGAGTACGAGATAAATGGGAACACATTTTACACAGTTTCCCAAGATAAAAGGAGCACCAATCAAAATAGTGGTGTTCGCATAGATGGCACAGATCCAAATGGGAGTATACAAACATATTATGGCCGCATAGAAGATATATGGGAACTAGACTACGCACCTAATTTTAAAGTCCCTTTATTCTGGTGCCAATGGGTGAAGCTGACCAGAGGAGGGGTAATAGTCGACAAAGAGTATGGAATGACAACAGTGGACCTCAACAATATTGGGTACAAAGACGAACCATTCGTCCTTGCTGCCGATGTGAGTCAGATGTTCTATGTGAAAGACATGTCTACAAAATCAAAGAGAGGAAAAAATAAAGACATCAACTCAATGATCAATGAGCCAAAGCACCACATAGTTCTTTCTGGGAAAATAAATATAGTGGGAATTGAAGACAAGTCAGACATGTCAGAAGATTATGAAAGAAATGTCTGAATTCCACCCTTCATAGTGAAGAAAGATCCAAGCATCATGTTAAATGATGAAGATACTCCATGGTTATGACAAGATCATAACCAAGGGTCATACGTTAAGAAGAAATTCACTATTGTGCCCGCATGATACAACGATGCACTGTTGTGACATAGTTTTAGAAAATCTATATGAGATTCAAGAATTTATGACTAGTATTTGATAAAACTTTCTCAAATGGGAAACTGAGCTATGTAACAATTGTAGATCTTGCTGAGATGATCAAACTTGGTATTCAGATATTTTTCATCTGAGGTCATTTAGTGTCTCATTTGAGCAAGTTTGACCAAGTCAAATTTCGTCAAATAAAAAAATAACACTTTGACTCTAGTATTATCAACTCTAAATGACTTCAAATTGAAAACTTTTGAATACCAAGTTTGTTAAAATCATCAAGATCTACAATTGTTGTTGTGGTCAACTTTCCATTTGAGATAGTTTGGACAGTTCAAATTTGTGATTATTAAATTTCAACGCCTACAAACTAGTTTTCGGAACCCTAGATTGTCTCAAATTGAAAAGTTTTGAATACCAAGTTTGTTAAGCTCATCAAGATCTACAATCCATATATAGGCCATTTTTTCATTTGAGAAAGTTTGAATAAAATATAGTTCTAATTTCACAAGTGTGTGACATAATTTTAGAAAGTCTATATGAGATTCAAGAATTTGTGACTAGTGTTTGATAAAACTTTCTCAAATGGGAAAATGAGCTACGTAACAATTGTAGATCTTGCTAAGATGATCAAACTTGGTATTCAGAGATTTTTCATCTGAGGTCATTTAGTGTCTCATTTGAACAAGTTTGACCAAGTCAAATTTGGTCAAATGAAAAAACAACACTTTGACTCTTGTATTATGGACTCTAAATGACTTCAAATTGAAAAGTTTTGAATACCAAGTTTGTTAAAATCATCAAGATCTACAATTGTTGTTTTGGTCAACTTTCCATTTGAGATAGTTTGGATGGTTCAAATTTGTGATTTTTAAATTTCAACGCCTACAAACTAGTTTTTGGAACCCTAGATTGTCTCAAATTGAAAAGTTTTGAATACCAAGTTTGTTCATCTCATCAAGATATACAATCCTTATATAGGCCATTTTTTTATTTGAGAAAGTTTGAATAAAATGTAGTTCAAATTTTCACGAGTGTGTGACATAGTTTTACAAAGTCTATATGAGATTCAAGAATTTGTGACTAGTGTTTGATAAACCTTTCTCAAATGGGAAAATTAGCTATGTAACAATTGTAGATCTTGCTAAGATGATCAAACTTGGTATTCAGAGATTTTTCATCTGAGGTCATTTAGTGTCTCATTTGAGCAAGTTTGACCAAGTCAAATTTGGTCAAATGAAAAAACAACACTTTGACTCTAGTATTATGGACTCTAAATGACTTCAAATTGAAAAGTTTTGAATACCAAGTTTGTTAAAATCATCAAGATCTACAATTGTTGATATGGTCAACTTTCCATTTGAGATAGTTTGGACGGTTCAAATTTGTGATTTTTAAATTTCGACGCCTACAAACTAGTTTTCGGAACCCTAGATTGTCTCAAATTGAAAAGTTTTGACTACCAAGTTTGTTAAGCTCATCAAGATCTACAATCCATATATAGGCCATTTTTTTCATTTGAGAAAGTTTGAATAAAATATAGTTCTAATTTCACAAGTGTGTGACATAATTTTAGAAAGTCTATATGAGATTTAAGAATTTGTAACTAGTGTTTGATAAAACTTTCTCAAATGGGAAAATGAGCTACGTAACAATTGTAGATCTTGCTAAGATGATCAAACTTGGTATTCAGAGATTTTTCATCTGAGGTCATTTAGTGTCTCATTTGAACAAGTTTGACCAAGTCAAATTTGGTCAAATGAAAAACAACACTTTGACTCTTATATTATGGACTCTAAATGACTTCAAATTGAAAAGTTTTGAATACCAAGTTTGTTAAAATCATCAAGATCTACAATTGTTGTTTTGGTCAACTTTCCAATTGAGATAGTTTGGATGTTTCAAATTTGTGATTTTTAAATTTCAACGCCTACAAACTAGTTTTCGGAACCCTAGATTATCTCAAATTGAAAAGTTTTGAATACCAAGTTTGTTCATCTCATCAAGATATACAATCCTTATATAGGCCATTTTTTCATTTGAGAAAGTTTGAACAAAATGTAGTTCAAATTTTCACGAGTGTGTGACATAGTTTTAGAATGTCTATATGAGATTCAAGAATTTGTGACTAGTGTTTGATAAACCTTTCTCAAATGGGAAAATTAGCTATGTAACAATTGTAGATCTTGCTAAGATGATCAAACTTGGTATTCAGAGATTTTTCATCTGAGGTCATTTAGTGTCTCATTTGAGCAAGTTTGACCAAGTCAAATTTGGTCAAATGAAAAAATAACACTTTGACTCTAGTATTATGGACTCTAAATGACTTCAAATTGAAAAGTTTTGAATACCAAGTTTGTTAAAATCATCAAGATCTACAATTGTTGATATGGTCAACTTTCCATTTGAGATAGTTTGGACGGTTCAAATTTATGATTTTTAAATTTCGACGCCTACAAACTAGTTTTCGGAACCCTAGATTGTCTCAAATTGAAAAGTTTTGAATACCAAGTTTGTTCAGCTCATCAAGATATACAATTGTTGTTTTGGTCAACTTTCCATTTGAGAAAGTTTAGATGAGTCAGATTTGTGATTTTTAAATTTCGACGCCTACAAACTAGTTTTCGGAACCCTAGATTGTCTCAAATTGAAAAGTTTTGAATATTAAGTTTGTTCAAATCATCAAGATATACAATCCTTATATAGGCTATTTTTCATTTAAAAAAGTTGTAGAACAAAAATACTACATTTTCTTTATTTTTATAGGTTCAACAAAAATTTCCTGTCATTTTGGTCAAAAAAACCGAGAAAAATTTGAAACATTGACGTTACAATAATGTGATAATAAATTTCCTATCAAATAATATTAGTTTTATTAATTTTAAGTTACAAATATATTTTTGCATTAACAAAATACTTAGTATTAGTAACATTTATATTCTATATTCATAAAAGAAATTAAAAACTTTAGGTTACAAAATTTTCCTATTTACAATAAATAATTATTTAATCTATAGTATTTTTTAAAATAAATATTACAAAGTATTGAAGTTGCTATAGAATTAATTAGTATTAAACAAGGAGAACAAAATCAAAATCCCAGGCATTTTCAATTACTTTGGCGGGCTGCCAAAATTTTCAGGCCTTCAGTCCCGGCCCAGGCCAAGAACCGGGACTAAAGGGTCGGCGGACTTGCCCGTCCAAAAATACCTTTAGTCCCGGCTGGTAATACCAACAGGGACTAAAGATCCTTTAGTCCCGGCTGGTAAGCCGAGCCGGGACTAAAGGGTTAGACCTTTAGTCTCGGTTGGTGTTACTAGCCGGGACTAAAGGGTCCCGGCCTATATATATCAAACGGTTCCTCTGTTCATCTTCTACTTTTCGATCTACAACATCGATCTCGTCTCTGCCGCGCCTGGCCGCGTCGAGCTCTGCCGCGCTGCCGTTGTCATCTACCCCCGCCCGGCCTCGTCGTCGAGCCCCGCCCGGCGGCCGTCGAGATCGTCTCTGCCGTACGTCGTCCTCGCGCGGCTCAGCTCGGCCCCATGGCCGGCTAGCACGCCCGCCATGGCCATCCGCCCCTAGCCTGCTAGCTATAGCGCTCGGCCATATTTTTTTTAGATAGTTTTTTAGATAGTTTTTTAGGTAGTGTTTGATATATATGTTAGATTAAAATGTATTAAAATTTAATTAGTAGTTTATTCTTAGTTTTTTACATAGTTTTTTATATATGTTAATTAGATTTAAATGTATTAAAATTTAATTAGTACTTTATTTAGATAGTTTTTATTATAGTTTTTGATATATTTAGTAATTATTATTCTATCTCTCTCTATATATGTGTTAGATTTAATTTTGATTTAGTAATTCTATCTATGTATATATGTTAGGTTTAATTAGATTTAGTAATTAATTCTATCTAGAGATTCTATATGTATACATATATGTACTTAATTATTTCTATGTGTATATATATATGTACTTAATTATTTCTATGTGTTGAGAGAGAGAGAAAATTGTATCTAGAGAGACATTCTATGTGTTATCACATGCATATCTAGAGATATATACATATGCACTTATTCTATGTGTTGAGAGAGAGAAAATTGTATCATTCTATGTGTATACATACATGTACTTATTTCCATATTTTTGGATCGAAAGTGTTTTTGATTCGATTCCAAAACCTATACCTTATTATTGTTTATCCTTATGAAATATTATGTGTTATTATATTTAATTGGATTTAGAAATTCTATATGTGTTATCACATGTACTTATGTTATGTGCCATAGTAATTCTATCTATGTGTTATCTTGAAGATATAAATGGTTGCTCCGGATGATAACTTGAATGATGACATAATGGCGGATATTATCAACGCCGGCACCAATGCAGATGTAGATGACACGAGTCAGTACTTTGCTGATTATGAGGATATCCTGAATATCCTAGTGGTTGAAGATCAACAAATTATGGCGCAAGAAAATACTGGCGAGGTATATTCTATTATCTATCATCTCTTATAGATGCATGCGTACATATATTTGTTGTTAATCGTTGTGTTTCTACTCATGTAGCCGGTCTCTGGATCTACATCAACCACCGGTAAGAGTAGGAAAGTCCGAGGGCCAAAAAGCCATTAGAGGGCCGTTTCATAATATCAGAATTCGACACCGACACCGGCAAACCATTGGGACCACATGCTCAGACATATGTCAATCAATGTGGGTTCATTGTAAGGGATAGGATCCCAGTTAGTGCTCGTGAATGGAAGCAGAAGATATTCGCTCCTAATGTTAGTTTTGTATCTGATCGTGACAAGAATCTAGCTTGGAGAGATATCACTCAGCATTTCACATTACAAGCAGATGATGCTTTGAAGGAGCTAGTGAGGGATTGGACAATGAAGAAGATGGCAACATTGTTCCATAGTTGGAGGAAGACATTGTATAAAAAGTTTGTCTTGAAGAATGAAACGCTGAATTTCAATGCTAAGGCGTTTGTCAAGTGGAAGTCCCATTGGGATGAATTTGTACAATACAAGACATCTCAAGAGAGTGAAGAACGTGTGATGAGGAATCAGCAGAATGCCCGACAGAAGCAATACCATCATCGCATGGGATCAGGTGGTTATAGGAGTGCTATTCCCAAGTGGCAGAACCTAGATGCAGAGATTACTGCCAAGGGAATCATACCTGAAACAATAGAGAAGAACTGGCCTCAACGCGCGAAGAATTGGTTCTACGCTCATGGGGGAAGCCTAGACCCAGACACTGGCAAGCTAATTTTTGGCCAAAAAATTGAGAGAGCAACACAGAGACTAGCTCGTGCTAGGGAAGAAGCTGATAGTGGTGTTTTCAAGCCCAACAGAGAAAATGATGAATTGACATATGCCCTAGAGAATCTCGAACACGGTGGTCGAACAAGAGGCTATGGGGCAGTTTCGTGGCTACAAGCATTCCCAGCAGACAAAGATACCTACAGAAGCCACTAGAGAAAGAAGGATGAGGAGGCAGACCGAATCCGTATATTGGAGCAATTTGTTAATGAGTCACGACAAGCATTGCTTGAATCACGTAAACGAGAAAAATCTCTTGAGGCAAGAATGCAGGAGGAGATCAAGAGGCAAGTGCAGCTAGCAATGAGTCAAATGTAATCGCAATCAACGTCGGGAGTCACCATTAGCCCCATTGGTCAGATGAAAAGCAGTTGTGCTTCCACAGAGCTGCTAGTTATTCAAGGTGACACTGGGTTGCGCTTCCCTGTTGATGACATTACCGAGCCTCTAACAACATGTGAGCTGCACATTCCAGATGGTAATAATGCATCAATCATGGTGGCTGTCGGGGTTGTATCTCCAATAGACCGAACGAAGACACCAAGAATCCATAGGTCAGTTATTCAACCTGGATATGCTAGCGTCTCGGTCGATAGAGTGCTCAAAGGTTACATCAATGTTCCTCTTGACATTGAAGGCGGTGATGGGGAGAAGACACTAGGAGAAGCAGAGAAGACATTTATTCAATGGCGCAAACGCTTCATCATCATTCTTGGGGCGCCACCGCTTCCCCTATCTCACCCTAGGTACGAATGAAAGTGAATGAAATATTATTTTCCATTAATTTTATATTGGCTTTAAAAATAATTGACCCACAACTTGTTTTTGTAGCAGGGTCTCCCCCCAGCCTAGCCCAATCATTTATTCCCCATCTCATCACAGCGTTGCGGGGGGTGAGACGACTTCATCCCCACGGCGATCTCCAACTCCTACACCGGCCACATCACCTCCACAACGATCTCCAACTCCTACACCGGCCCCACCACCTCCACAACGATCTCCAACGCCTCCACGCCGGACTCCAACACCGGCCTCATCGCCTCCACGCCGGTCTCCAACACCGCCCCCACCCCCTCCACAGCGACGCACTACAAAGACGTCTAAGGTCCCGGCGGCAAAGAAGACCCCAAAAAAAGAGTTATTTCTCAAGAAATACTTCCTAAAAAGACTGATGAGCAAATAGCAGCTGAAGAAGACAAAAAAGTGAAAGATTTTTTTATAGATATCCAAAAGCAGAGACAAGCGAAGCTTAAGGAGAAGTCGTACTTTTATGTACCACGAGATCAGCGGAGGCAGAAGGTCGAAGCTCACAAGAAAAAGATGCTTGAAGTTCGTAAGCCTCTGCCACTATCAGACTATGACCGCTCCCTCGTGAAGTCACATGATGCACATAAGAAAAGGAAAAGAGCATCAGGGAAGGATGTCCCACAGCTCGGACAACAGAAGCAACCAATGCAAAATCTTGTTGTTGCTAATGAATATGGTTCCAACATAAAAGTCTATCGACCAGACAACTCTAGAGAAGTGTCGGTTCAAGACTTTAATGCTTTTTTTGAACAAACTGGTTTAACCTTAGATCAATTGATGGGCAAAGCTCCAATCCAGAACCTGGAACTTGATACCTGGAAGACTTATAAATTTGGTAAAAGTCTGTACAACCCTGCGGCTCTGAATGAATTGGGTACGTAAATGTACTTGCTCAACAAGTGGTACATGCAGGCATGTGGCAGGGGTGAGCAGTGGATCTTTGTCAGATTTAGAGACCATCATTACTTCCATGGCGATGACATCTTACATATTAGTTTCGAAGAATTGCATCAACTATACCACTTGGACGCTCTGGACAAATCAATCATTAGCTCCTTTTGTTTGTAAGTGATTCTTATTTTTATTTAATAAACTCACTTCCATGCGTATGTGTATATAATTATCCTCACATGTAACTTATATTTATATACAGATTCCAGATGTCAGAGCTCCAAAGAATACAAGACACCAGTGGTTGCTTCATTGATCCTTATATCGTATTCAAAACCGATATTATTGTCAAGGAGCACTGGGTATCTGAAGCACAGACGAATATCATGAAGTTCTTCGTGAAGCAGCACGACAAGACAACAATACTTTTCCCATACAACTTTGAGTGAGTGTTAATAATAATGTAGTCTACACATTTTATGTAATATCAATACAACTTATATGCATGTACGTGTGTGTATAAACCAATGCAGGTTTCACTGGATACTCATTGTCATTGAGTTAAACTCAAGTCGGTTAGTAATCTTGGACTCATTGAGAAAAGAGCGGGCACTATACCAAGATATGATAGACATTATCTAGGGGTAATTTCGATCTCTCGTGCACAACTATTATTGAATAGACTTTGCCATAATTTATTAACGATCGTACATTATTGGTCGCACAGGGTTTGGAAAGAGTTTATTCGGCAACACCGCAAGGATTGCAAGGCACCACTTAATATAATTGAAATACCAGTAAGTTGCACTATATATACTATAACACCCTAGGTGTTAGCCTTGCATAACTTGACTTGCATAGCATGAGCATGATCATAAAGCATTCATATATAAGCTTTGATACTTGAAATATTTGATTGAAACATATGCAACATTCTTATTATTTCATGTTTCCATGTGTATATGCATATGATCATGAGTGTAAACATGTAGATGATTGTGTGACCTTGCAAATAGCTTAAACATGTTTAGAATATCATCATGAACAACTTTGGTATTTATGGCTAGGGCTAATTAGGTCATTATGTCATAGTTCAAGTATGTACCATCTTTTAAATGTAGCATGTTTGACCAAGTTTGAACTATATGCTAGAGACTATGCATGTATGTGATCACTAAAACAAAGTTGTAGTATTTGTCATGGGGAACAACTTTTATCTTTGGGTCATGAACTAATAATGTGCATAGCTTATTCTTTTGGAGCTCACAAAAATCATCAAGTCAACAATTTTCAACACTTAGCCAATTCTGCTAAGTCTTGTATCCTAACTGTGCTGACAGCCGATCTTTGGGATGACCTAACTCGAGATTGGTTGAGAGTTTGGGCGTGAGTTCTAAACAAGAATTGGAGATGGTACTTAGGGCTACAATTTTTGTTTAAGAGTCATTCACTGAATCACCTTGTATCGATGGCAAATTCAACTCGAAGTCACCTCGTCTGGCTCGGTTTGCGTCATTGACGAAATGAACGGGAGCTTCAGTGGCCGACCGCCATCAGGCGCTGGCCGCCGCGTGGTGCGGGAATTGGCCGCGCGTCGTCGGCGTTTTGCCCCACACGGCAGAGACGAGCTAGAGCCAGCCATTATCACCCCCAGCGCCCTCCCGATCCATCCCGCGCCTCATTTCCAAATTTCTGCTCCTCCTTCGCCGTCTGCAGCACCCGCAAGCGCAGCCACTGAGCTCCCGTAGCGCCGCCGTCGCCTCGCGTGCGCTACGTCGCACCACCACCGCCTCCATCTCGCCCATAGCTACACCACACCTCCCTCTACCCCCTCATCTTGATTGCAGCGGCTGTCACGCTTCGGTGAGGGCGTATTCGCCGTTTTCTTTCTCGCCGGAGTTCTCGGTCGCCATGGCTGCCTCCACGGCAAGCTTGCCATTGCTCGGCTCATCTGCGATTTTCTTCCAATTGATGGCGTTTGAGCTTGGTTAGGACGAGTATTAGCCGATGCTATGATGTTACCTCCATGAGTGGTCTCGCCGGCGTGGAACGCGACAACCCATGCTGCCGTGCTCTAACCTCCGCACCACCGCGCCGTGGCCATGCGTCGTCGGAGCTTTGCGTGAAGCTTGTACTGTTTAAATAGAGTCACTAGGTCACCGTGGTACTATTGCATACCTCGCCTGACATTTCCATGGTCAGATATGGCCGGTACCGCGTTGAGCAGCACCGCCGTGCCACCATGGCCAGCGATGAGCATGCTCCGCCGCACCTGCACGGTCACCACCTAGACCATCCGACGCGTCTTGAGTAGTAGGTCACGATGTTGCTCGTGGTTTCGCCGGAGAACTCACCGGCGACGAGCTCTGGCCACGCCAGTAGAGTAGCGCCGCCGGCCCTATTTTTGCCTTGATGACATGAGGGGTCCTCTGACCGAAGGGTCCCACCAGTCAGCGACTCCGTATCTGAAAGCTAGCTCATTTGATTCTAGTTTTTGAATTCTTTTGTGACTTTTATATCTTCAGTTTGGTAGCTTCAAAAATTGGGAAATAAATTTGGTTATGTTCCTTAGGAAGGTTAGTATTTAGGAAAATATATTCTTGGCATTTACAGTAGAAATTTTTGGAGATTTAAATAGAGATTTGAAATGTGTTTTTGAATGCATGCAAATTTGTTTATTTTATATCTAGAGATCCTGTGCTCCAAAAATTATGAAATTTTTGTGGTAATCTATTCTTCTCATCTATGAACTCTGGTAAAAATTTGAGGATCAGTGCATGTGTATATCTATAGTTATAGATTTTTCTTTTATAAATAGTTAATCCTTGTATGAATTTTTATAAATTATTTATGAATCCAAAATTCATGAAATTTGTTGGAGGTAATCCTAGTACCATAAGGATGCTAAGAAAAATAGGAAATCTGTTGCTTGACACTTTTCACTAGGGTTTTCTATTTATGCTACTTTAAGCCTTTCTGTCTTGTCATTTTTTATAGAATATTTTACTAAATAAAATGTCATGAAACTTTTACAGTAGTCTTTTAATAACCTTAGTAAAGCACTGTCAATTTTTGAGAATTTATGAAACACATCTGGTATATGTTTATTATTTAACCTAGATATCTAAATAAAATAATAAAGGCATTTAAATAAATAGTTTGGGCTTCACCATTATATTGTCTTGAATGTATTTGGTATGCTTAAACTGTTGGTAGGCTTTATGTTGTCAAACTTTGAGTGATTACATGAAGTAGAAGTATTGTTGCTTAAAATGCAAATGTAAAAGGATTCCGGACAGCTTCTGTAGTTTGATAAGTTGAATGATAGGGATGATGTTTGCTGTAAAAATGGTTAATAACAAAGTTGTAGATAATTTGATAAGCTTTCCAGCAGGAGAAGCAGAGGAAGGGGACCAGCGGGAGAATCCGCAAGCCGCAGCTCCCGAAGGCGTGGAGCAGAATTCTGAAGAGCTTTCGGAGTGCCCTGACCACCGCCCTACTTCTTTTCTGAAAGGCAAGCTCCGGAGCATTCTAAGTCTCCCAGTATTTTACAAATGTTTACTTAAGTACTTATGATTGATGCATTAGGTTATAAGAGTTGAATGGAACCCCTTAGTGCATGTACATTCCTTGTCCAGATATTACACCTTTAACCGGTATAGGTCCAGGATCGAATATATGCTTAGCCATGCTTAGACCGATAGAAGTCGGGTGATGTCTTGTCACCTGCGAGATATAGGTGGATACCGGAGCACGGTTGGCTATATTTGCTATCATGGAACAGAACCATGGGGTAAAAGAAAATCGAGACCGGGCGGGATGTCGATAGAGAAGCAACAAGACATGGAGGTCTTGGGTGTGGATCTATCCCCGTCTGTGTCGATTAAGGACCGTACCGTTGTTGGTGCTTCTGACAAGATTGAACGCATGCCTCTCACTTAGCTGGCCAGATAACTCGTTCCGACCGCGAAGCCGAGTAATTCAACGCAGGCCGGGACCCGTTCTGTTGTGCGCTCCTTCCGGGGAACGATCAGACTAAGCCCAAGGGTAGGCTAGGCCTAAACGTCCTGGCATCTGGTGTTCTAGATTGTGCGGTACGGACCCACGAAATGTAGACCTGAGTTGTACCAAAGGTGACCTAAGGCTATTGTGGCTGGTAGACCTGGGTTTGTGTTAGGAATAAATTCCCAGCTGGTTGAAATTGATTCGAATCGTCGTCTCTCCCGGATAGTGAGAAACTTGGCTAGTCCCAACATTGTAGTAACTGGGTTATGAAACATGATGGTTCGGATGAATATGGAATTACAATACCTGCTATGGTTACTATTGTATGCTTTTAAACAGATATACCACATGTTTGGCATAGGATAGTTGCTAATCTAGAAATGGATAGTTATAATTAACTTGATAAAGGCATCGTAATGGTCCAACTACGTCAATTGCTTATATGCAAAATGTTGTCAAGCTACGTCCACTTATACAGCCTTGCATAATCCGTGGAGTCATTTTATTTCTGGTTCATGACGGGTAAGTCTAGCTGAGTACCTTCTCGTACTCAGGGTTTTATTTTCCCATTGTTGCAGATGGCACTGTGTATCATGGTTATTGCAAGAGTTGCTTCTATCCCGCCGTGGATGAGGAGTAAGCCTTGGGTAGGCTTCTTTATTAATCCCTGTCTTTGCTTTTGTGGACCGTGATCCTATTTGGCACTGTATCAAACTATGTTGGAAACTTTATTTTCGAACTTAATTGCTTCCGCTTTATCTATCAAACTCGGTTTGTAATAACTTTTATTCGTACTCTGATGATGAAATGTATCGGTGAACTTGATGAAATATGTGGCATCTATGTTGAATCATGTACGATCTTGGTTGTTGTAAATCGTTTATCGAGACCCGTCGTGGTACTCAATGGACTACCGGGTTTATATGGGTTCAAGTATGATAGTGCGACCGCTTGCGGGCTGCCATTGTACTTGTACTCTTATAAATTCGTCGGTTCTGCGACAACTGGCATCAGAGCAAGATTCAATGTTAATTGTCACAAGTGTATTTAAAACAAAAGTTTTTGTTTTCCAAAAACCCTTCTCTAGCAACTAATAGTTATATTAATAGATATTTGAAATCTAAAGTGTGCCAATGATCACTTTCCTTATGCCCAAATTAAGGACTATTAGGTGGCTATTTAAGTACTAACATGGGGTTTTTTACTTCGTCGTCCATACGGCGTGCTATTGTATGGATGCCTTTTATTTGAGTGGTAATGTATGGATCAAATGCCTCTACGCCAAGGTAAGATGATGAGTGTATGACCGCAAGATGTGAGCGTGCGGTCGGGGAGAGTTAGCTTTGGTACGACTATGTATGCATGCTTGCATGTGTATATGGTATGTATTTAATTGTGGGTTTAAATTATTGTCAGGTAGATTGATACGGAAGTATATGTATGGGTATACATATATGGAAGTATTTACAATTACATTCTGCATATTTCATTATGGGTTTAGGGCTGAAATGGAATTCTTATGCAGGTACACTAACAACGAAACGTGTAGCTCGACTAGTTACGCTATATATGAGAGAATGTATGTATGCCACCGTGTCTACCGTTAGAAACAAATTTTTCCTAAGTTTGTGAGGACGTACGGAATGAGCATGCATCATGATAATTACCATTCACATAATTAAATTGTTCCTCCCCTTATAAAATTCTTACTCGGTTATGTAACTCTTATCCATTATGGCATTGTCTCACCAAGTGGTACATGTTAATGGTGCAGATGGCACACACAAAGCAGACCACTCGCAAGTCCACCGGAGGCAGAGCTCCCAGCCGTCAGCTTGCTCCACGTACCCATCAACGTCACACATTTCTTGGAGAGTTTGGGATGCCTACACTCTTGTGGAGAGTGCTCAGCTATGTAGGCTATCCTGATGGAATGGAGCCCCACTACTTCTGGGCGAATGAGCAGTTGGGGGAAGGTCTCTTAGTTACTGTGGAGACTGTTGTTTGTCCCCAAGGTGACGGTTCTGAGTGGACAGGTTGGTGTTATAAGTCAACTGGCAGGACTGCTGAAGAAGCAGCTGGCAGGGCAGCCTTTGGGATCCTGAGGGATATCATGGATCGTTTTCCTCAAGAGCTGGTAGCCGCTTTGGTTGGAGTCTTTCCGAGGGGCAACCCCTCCACTGACTCATGGCAGCAGGCAAGAGGAAGATCTTTGGAGATTGGTGCAGCAGAAGGGCAGAACAGTGATAACTCTGCCATGAGCGCCATGTTCGCAGTGATGAAGGTGTTAGATGGAGTAGAAGGTAGCCTCAGACGTGTGTCTGGTGCTCTTGGTCATGCCCGCGAGGACCGACGTCAGCTTTAAAGGGAGCACGACGCCAAGATTGAGAGGCTTAATGTAGAGATGGCTCAGTTAACTCACCAGAGGAATGCAGCCTGGTCTAGGGAAGATGTTCTGAGAGCTCGACAGTTTGAACTGGAGCAGCAGTTGGCCAATGCGGAAGAATACAATGATAACCTACATGAAGAGGTTCATCAGCTGAATAACCAGCTCCACCCTTATGTTCTGCCTGGAGCCGTAGAGATGGATCTAGAAGAGGACGAGGAAGAAGAAGAAGTGGAGCCTGAAGAAGAAGTGGAGCCTGAAGAAGAAGTGGAGCCTGAGGAAGGAGATGATCCTACGTCTGACCTCGATAGTGATCACGATGAGGATTAGATCGCTTAGTACTTAGTGGAAGGGCCAATGTATCACCTTTATTCATATAATGGACCTGTAGCTTGAATTTGGTAGTAGTAATCCGACTATCATGTAATGTTGTTAATCGCACGACTATCGCACATTTGGTTGAACATCAATGCAATTCCAGTCCTTTGTTGGTAATCACGATTTAAATTTGCATGCGTTATGAGCGCGATAAGTGGTCAAATTGGGGATGTCATGTTGCGAGAATAAATTGTTATGCCTCTGTTTTTATTGTGATTTTGAGAATTTTCTCCAGTAATTTCAGTTTGGTATAAGTACATAATTCATCTGCAATCTCTTGACATCAACCAATAATCGCTTATTGTTGCAACTTCGCAGATGACGCGCACCCGTGCTGGAGCTGGTGGCAGCCAGGATGGCAACCATGATGACTTGCCACCCCCACCGCCGCCGTCCACTCAGGAGTTCTTTACCCAGTTCTTAGGGAGCCAGAGGACAATGGAGGAAGCTTTGCGCCTCATCATGCAAAACACTGCTCAGGGCCACCCACATCAACCAGGGGCCGAGCCAAATCAGCACAGTACATTCAAGGAGTTTCTGGATACGAAGCCTCCAATCTTCAAGGTGGCTGAGGAACCACTACAGGCTGACGAGTGGCTAAATACCATTGAGCAGAAATTTCGTCTGCTGAGGGTCACAGAGCATCTGAAAGCTGAGTATGCTTCTCATCAGCTACAAGGACCAGTAGGGATCTGGTGGACACATTTCCTGTCGTCTTTGCCTGCTAACGCGCGAGTGACCTGGGAACAGTTCAAGCTGGCTTTTAGGGGACATCATATTCCCCCGGGCCTGATGCGCATGAAAGCCACCGAATTTATGAGGCTCGCTCAAGAAACAAAGACTCTCACAGAATATATGCATGCATTCAACAACCTGTCCAGATATGCTCCAGGTTTTGTGGATACTGAAGAGAAAAAGGTAGAGAGCTTCAAACGGGGTCTGGGTACCAAACTGATGAAGACCATGGCCAATTCTAGGTGTGCCACGTACAATGAGTTTATTAGTGATGCCTTGACCCAAGAAAACCACAACAACATGCATGCCGTTGCTAAGGGTCACAGAGGGCATATGAGGCAGGTGCCTCCAGATCTTCCTAGTCGAAAGCGTCTATCACAGCTAGGCCACAATTCCGTCCACCTGCACCCAAGTTTAGGCCTCCACCACCTAAAGCTCAGAATAACAGGCCATAGAAACCATTTGCCTTACCAAAAGGAACTGGCAGTCAGGGAAGCTCCACCGGACCGAGGAATAATTAGCCATGTTTCAACTGCAACCAAATGGGTCATTGGGCCAAGGAATGCCACCACCCCAAGAAGAATTGCAACCCAAATCAGAACAATCAGAGGCAGGCAAACGCAAGGGCATGTCCGGGATACGTGCATTATACCGCTGTTGAGGAAGTGCCTGCTGGAGAAGTTGTCATGGCTGGTATGTTTCTCGTCAACAAGCATCCCGCTGTTGTTTTATTTGATTCGGGAGTTTCTCATTCATTTATGAGTCAAGCATTTGCATCTAGACATGATCAAGAAATAATTGAAGTAAGCAAAGGGGGTTATAACATAAGTTCAGCAGGGGGTACTGTTACTACCAAAAAGATAGTCAAAAATGTACTCATCTCTTTACAAGGGAGGGAGTACACAACGGATTTGATAATATTGCCCGGGTTATCGATAAGTGTAATCTTAGGCATGAATTGGATGAAGGATCATGGTGTTCTTATTGACACTAGCACCCGCACTATTATGTTGAGGGAACCCACAGGAGGGAATGCTTTTCTAGTACCACTCTCCCACAATTTTGAACTCCAACATTTAGCTTGCGCTTCCAAACCACCACACTTTGTGATATCCCAGTGGTTTGTGAGTTTCTGGATGTATTTCCAGAGGAATTACCAGGCTTACCACCTAATAGGGAGGTGGAATTTAAGATTGAATTAGTGCCAGGTACGGCACCCATATCCAGAAGGCCCTATAGAATGCCACCCAATGAGTTAGCGGAACTTAAGGTTCAATTGCAAGATCTATTGGACAAGGGTCTTATCCAACCTAGCTCATCTCCGTGGGGATGTCCAGCCTTGTTTGTGAAAAAGAAGGACAAGTCATTAAGAATGTATGTAGATTACAAACCACTCAATGCTATGACCACCAAGAACAAATATCCGTTGCCCCGCATCGACATCTTGTTCGATCAGCTAGCGAAGGCAAAGGTATTCTCCAAAATTGACTTGAGATCAGGCTACCATCAAATAAAGATCAGACCGGAGGATATACCTAAAACTGCCTTCTCTACTAGGTACGGCTTATACGAGTATTTGGTTATGCCTTTTGGACTAACAAATGCTCCAGCCTACTTCATGTACCTGATGAACTCGGTATTCATGCCCGAACTCGACTAGTTCGTGGTTGTGTTTATCGATGATATATTGATTTATTCAGAAAATGAGTCAGATCATGAAGAGCATCTAAGGATTGTTTTATCCAGATTGAGGGAGCATAAGCTATATGTGAAGTTTAGCAAATGTGAATTTTGGTTGAGCAAAGTACCTTTCTTAGGTCACATCTTATCAAGAGATGGAATCTCTGTAGACCCATCGAAAGTACAAGAGGTCATGGATTGGAAAGCCCCAACTTCGGTTCATGAAGTTCAGAGTTTTCTAGGGTTAGCAGGATATTATCATCGTTTTATTCCAGATTTCTCAAAGATAGCTAAGCCTATGACCAGACTACTTCAGAAAGAGGAGAAGTACAAATGGACATCAGAATGTGAAATAGCTTTTCACACCCTCAGAACTTTGTTGACTACAGCACCTGTGCTAGCACAACCAGACATTGAAAAGCCTTTTGACGTATTTTATGATGCGTCGGGAATAGGCTTGGGATGTGTGCTTATGCAAGAAGGATGGGTTATTGCATATGCTTCTCGGCAATTGAGGAAACATTAAGTCAACTACCCTACACATGATTTAGAACTTGCAGCAGTTGTTCACGCTTTAAAGATATGGAGACATTATTTGTTGGGTAATGTATGTCATATATATACTGACCACAAAAGTCTCAAGTATATCTTTACCCAACCAGAGCTGAACATGAGACAACGAAGATGATTGGAATTGATTAAGGACTACAATTTAGAAGTGCATTACCATCCAGGTAAAGCTAATGTAGTAGCCGATGCACTTAGTCAGAAGTCTCATTGCAACACCATGGAAGCATTATTGGAAGATGGATTCAACTTGTTACATCCTGCTGTACTACACAATATCACGATCAGTTGTTCACTTGAGAGCAAAATCATAGAGCTACAGCAGACAGATATAGGAATAAGTCACATCAAGAGAAAAATGCAAGAGCAAGAAACCAAACATTTTAGATTGGACGAAAGAGGTGTACTATGGTTTGAGGACCGACTTGTGGTACCAAAAGACCATGAGCTAAGGAATCAAATTTTAGATGAAGCTCACTCGTCCAAATTGTCCATCCATCCGGGTAGTAGTAAGATGTATCAAGATTTGAAAACCCATTTTTGGTGGACTAAGATGAAGAAAGAGATCGTAGCCTATGTTGCTAGGTGTGATAACTGCAGTAGAGTAAAAGTTGTCCATATGAAATCTGCCGGACTACTTCAGCCATTGCCTATTCCAGGATGGAAATGGGAGGAAATCAGCATGGACTTTATCACAGGCCTTCCAATGACGCCACAGGGTCATGATTCAATATGGGTTATTGTTGATCGTCTCACCAAGTCAGCACACTTTATACCCGTGAACACACGGTATATAGTTGGAAAATATGCTGAGATATATGTTTTCCAGATCGTGAGACTACATGGAGTACCCACGACTATAATCTCAGATCGAGGACCATAGTTCATAGCTTGTTTCTGGGAGCACTTACACTAGGCTTTGGGAACCAAGCTAATCAGAAGTTCGGCATACCATCCGCAAACTTCAGGACAGACAGAGCGAGTGAACCAAATCCTAGAAGATTTACTTAGAGCTTGTGTTATGTCTTCAAAGGGTTCATGGGAGAAATGGTTACCTTTAGCAGAATTCTCCTATAACAACAGTTATCAAGCGAGTATCAAGATGGCTCCATTTGAAGCCTTGTATGGCAGAAAATGTAGAACTCCATTGAATTGGATTGAGCCTGGTGAAAGGAGATACTTTGGTATTGACTTTATCAATGAAGCCAAAGAGCAAGTACGTATCATCCAACAACATATGAAGGCAGCTCAATCAAGACAAAAGAGTTATGCCGACAGAAGAAGAAGACCACTGACTTTTGAAGTGGGTGACTATGTATACTTGAGAGTATCACCCATGAAAGGTGTGAAAAGATTTGGGATGAAAAAGAAGCTTTCACCAAGATATGTAGGGCCATACAAAATTTTGGAACAAAAAGGAAATGTTGCGTATAAGTTACAACTTCCACCAGAGATGAGTGCAATATTTGATGTGTTCCATGTTTCTCAGTTGAAGAAATGTCTTCGAGTACCTAAAGAAGGTATTGCACCCACCAACGTGCAGCTTCAATCGGATTTGACCTATGAAGAAAAGCCAATTCGAGTATTAGAGGAGATGGAGAGAGTAACATGGAGTAAGATTATTAAGTTCTATAAGGTGGTGTGGAACAATCACAGTGAATAAGATGCTACGTGGGAAAGAGTGGATTATTTACGAGAAGTTTATCCCGCCTTTTTCCAAGAATGGTAGGTCTTGCAAATCTCGGGATGAGATTTTTATAAGGGGGAGGGGCTGTAACACCCTAGGTGTTAACCTTGCATAACTTGACTTGCATAGCATGAGCATGATCATAAAGCATTCATATATAAGCTTTGACACTTGAAACATTTGATTAAAACATATGCAACATTCTTATTATTTCATGTTTCCATGTGTATATGCATATGATCATGAGTGTAAACATGTAGATGATTGTGTGACCTTGCAAATAGCTTAAACATGTTTAGAATATCATCATGAACAACTTTGGTATTTATGGCTAGGGCTAATTAGGTCATTATGTCATAGTTCAAGTATGTACCATCTTTTGAATGTAGCATGTTTGACCAAGTTTGAACTATGTGCTAGAGACTATGCATGTATGTGATCACTAAAACAAAGTTGTAGTATTTGTCATGGGGAACAACTTTTATCTTTGGGTCATGAACTAATAATGTGCATAGCTTATTCTTTTGGAGCTCACAAAAATCATCAAGTCAACAATTTTCTACACAGCCAATTCTGCTAAGTCTTCTACCCTAACCGTGCTGACAGCCGATCTTTGGGATGACCTAACTCGAGATTGGTTGAGAGTTTGGGCGTGAGTTCTAAACAAGAATTGGAGATGGTACTTAGGGCTACAATTTTCGTTTAAGAGTCATTCACTGAATCACCTTGTATCGACGGCAAATTCAACTCGAAGTCACGTCGTCAGGCTCGGTTTGCGTCATTGATGAAATGAACGGGAGCTTCAGTGGCCGCACGTCGCCGGTGTTCTGCCCTGCACGGCAGAGACAAGCCAGAGCCGGCCATTATCACCCCCAGCGCCCTCCCGATCCATCCCGCGCCTCATTTCCAAATTTCTGCTCCTCCTTCACCGTCCGCAGCACCCGCAAGCGCTGCCGCCGAGCTCCCGCAGCGCCGCCGTCGCCTCGCGTGCGCTACGTCGCACCACCACCACCTCCATCTCGCCCATAGCTATGCCACACCTCCCTCTACCCCCTCGTCTTGATTGCAGCGGCTGTCATGCTTCGGTGAGGGCGTATTCGCCGTTTTCTTTCTCGCCGGAGTTCTCGGTCGCCATGGCCGCCTCCACGGCAAGCTTGCCATTGCTCGGCTCATCTGCGATTTTCTTCCGATTGATGGCGTTAGAGCTTGGTTAGGACGAGTATTAGCCGGTGCTATGATGTTACCTCCGTGAGAGGTCTCGCCGGCGTGGAACGCGACAACCCGCGCCGCTGCGCTCTAACCTCCGCACCACAGCGCCATGGCCATGCGTCGTCGGAGCTTTGCGTGAAGCTTGTACTGTTTAAATAGAGTCACTAGGTCACCGTGGTACTATTGCGTGCCTCGCCTGGCATTTCCATGGCCAGAGATGGCCGGCACCGCGTTGAGCAGCACCGCCGTGCCACTATGGCCGGCGACGAGCATGCTCCGCCACACCTGCACGGTCACCACCTAGACCATCCGACGCGTCTTGAGTAGTGGGTCACGATGTTGCCCATGGTTTCATCGGAGAACTCACCGGCGACGAGCTCTGGCCATGCCAGTAGAGTAGCGCCGCCGGCCCTGTTTTCGTCTCAATGACATGTGGGGTCCTCTGACCGAAGGGTCCCACCGGTCAGCGACTCCATATCTGAAAGCTAGCTCATTTGATTCTAGTTTTTGAATTCTTTTGTGATTTTTATATCTTTAGTTTGGTAGCTTCAAAAATTGGGAAATAAATTTGGTTATGTTCCTTAGGAAGGTTAGTATTTAGGAAAAATATATTCTTGGCATTTACAGTAGAAATTTTTGGAGATTTAAATAGAGATTTGAAATGTATTTTTGAATGCATGCAAATTTGTTTATTTTATATCTAGAGTTCCTGTTCTCCAAAAATTATGAAATTTTTGTGGTAATCTATTCTTGTCATGTATGAACTCTGGTAAAAATTTGAGGATAAGTGCATGTGTAGATCTATAGTTATAGATTTTTCTTTTATAAATAGTTAATCCTTGTATGAATTTTTATAAATTATTTATGAATCCAAAATTCATGAAATTTGTTGGAGGTAATCCTAGTACCATAAGGATGCTAAGAAAAATAGGAAATCTGTTGCTTGACACTTTTCACTAGGGTTTTCCATTTATGCGACTTTAAGCCTTTCTGTCTTGTCATTTTGTATAGAATATTTTACTAAATAAAATGTCATGAAACTTTTACAGTAGTCTTTTAATAACCTTAGTAAAGCACTGTAAATTTTTGAGAATTTATGAAACACATCTAGTATATGTTTATTATTTAACCTAGATATCTAAATAAAATAATAAAGGCATTTAAATAAATAGTTTGGGCTTCACCATTATATTGTCTTGAATGTATTTGGTATGCTTAAACTGTTGGTAGGCTTTATGTTATCAAACTTTGAGTGATTACATGAGTAGAAGTATTGTTGCTTAAAATGCAAATGTAAAAGGATTCCGGACAGCTTCTGTAGTTTGATAAGTTGCATGATAGGGATGATGTTTGCTGTAAAAATGGTTAACAACAAAGTTGTAGATAATTTGATAAGCTTTCCAGAAAGTCTAGGATCACTGCATTTGGATTAGTAGAACTCCAGTTATGAGTGAAACAAGTAGCTACTGTTTTGTGATAGAGTAGATGCATTGTGGAAGTAGTTAATTAAATAATCGAGAAGAGATATGCACCTACTCAATAAACATGATGCACTTGTTAACATATATGCATTCGTAATACTTATGCCATATTCATGCATCTAGGATCGGAGGAAGAAATAACGTTGCTGGACTTCGAAGAAGCAGAGGAAGGGGACCAGCGGGAGAATCCGCAAGCCGCAGCTCCCGAAGGCGTGGAGCAGAATCCTAAAGAGCTTCCGGAGTGCTCTGACCACCGCCCTACTTCTTTTCTGAAAGGCAAGCCCCGGAGCATTCTAAATCTCCTAGTATTTTACAAATATTTACTTAAGTACTTATGATTGATGCATTAGGTTATAAGAGTTGAATGGAACCACTTGGTGCATGTACATTCCTTGTCCAGATATTACACCTTTAACCGGTATAGGTCCAGGATCGAATATATGCTTAGCCATGCTTAGACCGGTAGAAATCGGGTGATGTCCTGTCACCTGCGAGATATAGGTGGATACTAGAGCACGGTTGGCTATATTTGCTATCGTGGAATAGAACCATGGGGTAAAAGAAAATCGAGACCGGGCGGGATGTCGATAGAGAAGCAACAAGACATGGAGGTCTTGGGTGTGGATCTATCCCTGTCTGTGTCGACTAAGGACCGTACCGTTGTTGGCGCTTCTGACAAGATTGAACGCATGCCTCTCACTTAGCTGGCCGGATAACTCGTTCTGACCGCGAAGCCGAGTAATTCAACGCAGGCCGGGACCCGTTCTGTTGTGCGCTCCTTCCGGGGAACGATCAGACTGAGCCCAAGGGCAGGCTAGGCCTGAACATCCTGGCATCTGGTGTTCCAGATTGTGCGGCGCGGTATGGACCCGCGAAATGTAGACCTGAGTTGTACCAAAGGTGACCTAAGGCTATCGTGGCTGGTAGACCTGGGTTTGTGTTAGGAATAAATTCCTGGCTGGTTGAAATCGATTCGAATCGCCGTCTCTCCCGGATAGTGAGAAACTTGGCTAGTCCCAACATCGTAGTAACTGGGTTATGAAACATGATGGTTTGGATGAATATGAAATTACAATACCTGCTATGGTTACTATTGTATGCTTTTAAACAGATATACCACATGTTTGGCATATGATAGTTGCTAATCTAGAAATGGATAGTTATAATTAACTTGATAAAGGCATCGTAATGGTCCAACTACGTCAATTGCTTTTATGCAAAATGTTGTCAAGCTACGTCCACTTATACAGCCTTGCATAATCCGTGGAGTCATTTTATTTCTGGTTCATGACGAGTAAGTCTAGCTGAGTACCTTCTCGTACTCAGGGTTTTATTTTCCCATTGTTGCATATGGCACTGTGTATCATGGTTATTGCAAGAGTTGCTTCTATCCCACCGTGGATGAGGAGTAAGCCTTGGGCAGGCTTCTTTATTAATCCCTGTCTTTGCTTTTGTGGACCGTGATCCTATTTGGCACTGTATCAAACTATGTTGGAAACTTTATTTTCGAACTTAATTGCTTCCGCTTTATATATCAAACTCGGTTTGTAATAACTTTTATTCGTACTCTGATGATGAAATGTATCGGTGAACTTTATGAAATATGTGGCATGTATATTGAATCATGTACGATCTTGGTTGTTGTAAATCGTTTATCGAGACCCGTCGTGGTACTCGACGGACTACCGGGTTTATATGGGTTCAAGTATGACAGTGCGACCGCTTGCGGGCTGCCATTGTACTTGTACTCTTATAAATTGGTCGGTTCTGCGGCATATACTTCCCCACGTGTTTAATTACTATATCGTACTTCAATTTACGTGTGAGATGATGAGAATAATCTTCTTCTCGTACAGTGGTGTTTGCGGCAGCAACCAGGTAATAACTTATGTGGATACTACATTTGTGAATTTATCACTGCACACATAAGAAGAACTCCTGAAGATGTCCTCAGAGTACGTATATATCAATTTTTTATTTATTTTTAAATGAATATATATATATATATATATGTATTAATACTTTTCCTTTTATTTCAAATGCAAGACTGAATGGTTGAAACGAAGGGTCATGCAAAAAGACCATCTGAAAGTAGTTCAAGAGTCAATAGCAGGATATCTTCTAGAAAAAGTGCTAAATCCCAACAGCGAGTTCTACTTTAATCCTAAGGAACTAAAGATGTAAATTAAATGTTTATTGATATCGTTATTTTCGAGAACAAGATTATGAAAGTGTTGTATATATACATATATATCTATAATATATATAGTTTCATACTTTATTCGAATATAATAATGCTCGAGATGAGAATTCAATGTAATTATATGCGTGCGTGTATTTATATTAGCAGCGTAGAATACGTACATAAAAACATATTATATATTAAACAAATATGTGTAACTGAACTGAAAACAAATTAAACAAAAAAAAAGAAAAGGAACATTTAGTCCCGGTTGGGGTTACCAACCGGGACTAAAGGGTGCGGCCACGTTTGCTCGGCTGGAGGGCCTTTAGTCCCGGTTGGTAACACCAACCGGGATTAAAGGTTCTCTTTAATCCCGGCTCGATGACTCAGGACTGAAGGTTCCACCTTTAGTCCCGGGATCGTTGTCCCGGCACGGTAACCGGGACTAAAGGCCGTTACCGCCCAGGACAACAAGTCCATCTTGTAGTAGTGTAACCTTCATAATTATTGGTTCACCATTGTTGGATCCTTCTATCATCTGGATGTTCCCACGGACGGAGGTTAGGTTGCCTGCATGTGACGGCCTTTTTTAGTCCAACAAATTAATTGGTTCACCATTTGTATATCTATGTCTAATACTAAATAGCCAAAATTTCTTCCACTAATTTTTTCGTCCAGCCTAATCACCCGCTCATGAAGTCCCACGTCTAGTTTTTTTTCCTGTGGAGACGTTCCCGTCCATGTCCTTTAGCTCGCAAAGTCCCCGCATCTGTTTTTTCTTCCGTGAAGACGTTCCCTTCCGTGTGCATTGTCGAGTTCCTTTTTTCTTTTCTTTTTTCCGCTTCCACTTTCCCATGTTTAGTTCTGACTTTTTTGTTGCTTCTTTTTTATCTCCTCTTTTTTTCTTATATAAAGAAAATAGAAAATAATAAATATAGTATTATGAGTCTTTGAACTCCTAATCGTTTCCTAAAAAATAAATATTTCCATCACTAAGGCCCCGTTTGGAACGCAGGAATTTTCCCTGTTTCTGAATAACTTCCTGTGAAATTTCTACATAATTCCTGTGAAATTTATGCGCTCGAAATAGGCCCTGAGTTGCTGTTGTAATTTTAATTATATTAGGAATAAAACTTAGTTCCTGTGAAATAGGCCCTGAGACGAGACACCGCCACCACTACAAATGTCAAGAGTTTGGAGAAAAACGGGCGGGGATGAAAGCGAGGAGAGACATGTTGGCACTAAGCATGTGGAGGAAGGTGTGGTGAAAACACAAACATAGCAATCGTCAACATGAGGAACAGGTCGCTACTCGCTAGCTGGCAGCATAGCACACACGACGTACGTACACGCAGCTTTGTTGCTTGTGATCGAAAGCGACGCTTAATTGGTACGTAAAAGGTGCCTGGGCAAGAAACAAAAATACGACAAACGCTTGTCGCTCTCGGGCGTCAGCAGTAAGTACTGTAGGGTTCTAGGTTGCTACGATGAATGTAACGGTTATCTTCAAAAAGAGAAAAGATCTTATTGAGACCGGCCTCTCCAATGAATAACCCGATTTCATTGAAACCCTGCAATCGATCTATACGAGTAGTGTCCAACATTTCAAAGAAAGTTTGGAGACTCCGGGCGTGCATGATTGTGTCGCTCGCACCGCCGGTAGATCAACAGCTTGTGGACGATTGAAATAAAATCCACATGGCGCCACGTACAACAATGATGGAGCCGTTGATTGGCTAGCTATAGGTGCGAATACCTGCGATGCAGCTGAAATCAGAAACGAGGACAGGCACTGCCCGTGCGTGGGTCGCATGCATGGCCGCCATGCAGTCGCAGCTAGCGCCAGCGGCGTACGCGTCGCACTCGTACACACACATGGCCGTATATAATGATGACCTGCGTGTCGCTTTTCCCCATGCATCTCCTCTTCCATAGCTCCTCCCCGATCCCTGAGATTGTTGGGTCGCAAAAGGCAGGCAGGCTCCTCGATCGATCGGTTTTGACTGACGGAGACTGCAAGGGTGGTGGTCAGACTCATGATGAGTCGGTCACGCACTGACGAACGATAACTCCTTGTGTGTAGCGGACGTGACTTTCCATATGTGCTACAGTAGGTAGGACTGTAGGGGGCAGATTGTCAGCTTATGGTTCGGTTTGGATTCACACGCTTGACGACGCCTCATGCACGCACGCAGACGCAGCATCATCATCTCAACTGTTTCGTCGTCGGCCTCGAAATGTCAAAAGGACGATGGAGAAAAGAAAGCTGGAAATAATCAAAGGAAAATGCTAATAAGAGAACGTGCAGTCGGTGGGGATAACGCCCGCACGCCTCCCGCAGCCCCGCACCCACTCGTCCTCTACCCCTGTGGCCCCGTCTCTCTCTCTCCTCCGGGCGACCATGGTGGCGACGCGACCATGTCCCACCACCTCCTCGTGTCCGCGTCCCACCGCCTCCCCTGCGCGCAACAATGGCGGATCTGGAGGCAGCGGCGTCGGATCCGGCGGCGGCGGGGCCAAGTAGGCCTCCTCTTCCTCCTCCTCCTCCTCTCTCTCTCTCCCTCTCCTCTCTCCTCTCTCCTCCTGGATCGGGCTAGGGTTCCGGCGAGCACTCCCTTCTTCTCCAACTCCGGTGGGGTATAGATTGGCCGGCCGTGGGGAGGTAGGTAGGGCAGGCGGCGGGAGAGGCGGCCGGGCCAGGTCGTGGCGGGGAGGCTCGCCGGAGCTGGAGAAGATGGCGGTGGTGGGGGAAGGGAAAGAGGGCGGCCGCCGTGGGCGCTAGGGTTCGCTGGAGGGGCGGTGGCCGGTGGCGGGGGCGAGGACGCTAGAGTGGGTGAAGAGGCTGTTGAGTTTTTTTTTAACTCAAATCTACTGTGCTAGAGTGGTGTGCGCGCTGGGAGTCTAAATCCTGCACGCGCATGCAGTAGAAAAGCCCATAATCAAAAGCTGAGGCAGGTAAAGGAACGAAGACCGATAGCGACAGGGCTTGATATGAACGAGAAGGGTCTAACCTTTTGCCCCTGCCTAATATAACACGGATTAATCACGGTCTATTGTTTTTGATTTGCATGCATGCATGCATCCACGCTAGTTTAGTTGCAGTTTGCAGATGAAAAAAAAGGACTTCCTCAAAAAAAAATTGAAATAGGAAAAAAAAAGGAGTATTCTCTCTTTAACGCCCTCACAAATGGAGGCTTTAATTTCCCAAGCCTCGACAAGTTCCAATAATCACCCAGCGGCCAACGCTTGAACGACCTACTCCACGTACACTTAGGCCACGTTCGTTTCACCGGGGATGAGTCCTAAAATCCTGGCCGGATTGTTACTTTAATTTAGGTAAGCTTTCACTGCCGAATTGATGGCTGGCCTCCTAAAGCTAAAGCTGTAACGGAACGAGCCCTTAATGGGCCTTCGATTCGTTCTTCTTTGTTTCCGACGATCCTTTCGCTGAAAGGTTCAATGACGCGTACTACGTAGTACAGTTCGTTCGTGAGCCCACACGGCCTGCGGCGGCTCTGCTAGCTGCTCCACGCCCACTGCTGGGCAGTCAGTGGGGACGGATCAAGTTTGGACTAGGAGTAGAATGGAAACGCACGGTCGATGGACCAAGACAGGCGGACCGACCTGCTTCTTCTTCGAAGTCACCAAAAGTAATCAAGTGTAATGCAGTAATATATAATAATGCATGTCATGTGCGGTGCCGTTGGTCGTCGATTCATATGATGTTCAGTCATGGACTAATTAGACTTAAAACGTTCGTCTCGCGATTTTCAACCAAACTGTATAATTAGTTTTTTTTTTTCTACATTTAATGCTCTATACACGTATCGCAAGATTCGGCTACTGTAACATTTTTTGAAAAACTTTTTTAATTGATGGATACTGTAGCACTTTTTAGGAAACTGTTTTAGAACTCAACACGGCCTAACTTGCTTGAATGAGGACTTACACGTACGGCGTGCAGGAGCGAGTCGTCAATGCAAGTGGGGTGGACAAGTCATGCACATCTATTTCTTCCACGTACGTATGCATCACATGGAACGTCAAGGATGAACCACTGGATTCCAGACCGCATGCACGCAAATGTCGTACGCTCAGGTAAACACCCTGTTCGCTTGTTGGTTTCAACCAGCCCAAACCAGCCAGCCAACAGTATTTTCCTCTCACAACAAACCAGCACCAACCAGCCAAACCAGCCCAGAAACCAACCAGCGAACAGGCCGAAAGCTAGCTGCAATGTGCATGCTGCCACTGCGCCCGTTTTGAAAACGGCGAACAATAAAAGTGAAAGTGAACAGGAAAAATGTCGGATGAATAGCAACCGGAAAATGTTTAAAATTAGATGAACAGTGTCAGAAAGTAAACGTCAACATCATGAACCGTGCTAAACAGTAGCTGGAGCACGGAGGAGGCAGGAATTTATTCCTGGACGAGGGTTATATTCTTATTATAATTAACTATTAGTCTTATAGTAAACAATTTTAAATTTTTATTTTTTTCTATACATAAATCATTCACAAACCAGCCAACCGAACAAGTTTTACCTACATAGCAGTTGTGGTCACACCTTAAAATATAGCAGTTTATTACCGGCCTGTGACCATTCCAAGAGATACATATCCATGTGACGCTGCTGGTATCATCTCCTATCTTGAGACTTGGCCGGACGGGCACGGTACAGCAACACACAGTCCCCATCGGCTTGTGACCAGCAGTCTGTGGCCTGTGATGTGCATACGTACGTACTATGGGCGTGTTTAGTTCCGAAAATTTTTGGCTTTTGGCTACTGTAGCACTTTCGTTTGTATTTGACAAAAATTGTTCAATTATAGACTATTTAGACTTAAAAGATTTGTCTCGCCAATTACAGACAAACTGTACAATTAGTTATTCTTTTTACCTACATTTAATACTCCATGCATGTGCCGCAAAATTTGATGTGACGAGAAATCTTGAAAATTTTTGGTTTTTTGGTGGGAGCCCTATATGGGTCGCAAAAGGGAGACAGGCTCATCCATTGACTGACGCAGACTGCACGCAGCAGCAGGCCATGAGGCATCATCACTCCTACTACTACGGATCCAGCAAAGAGACACACAGGCCACAGACTGCTGGTTACCAGGGATGAAAACAGATATTTTCATCTGTTTAGAGGGGTTGAGATCTGTCCGTATCCGAGTCCGGATATCCAATATTCGATACCGTATCCGTATCCGAATATTCAAATCGCATATTTATTATGTCGATATCCAACCGTATCCTATCCGACATAGTTGACACTATCCGTATTCGAATCCAAATTCGAACAGAAATATGAAAACAAATGTAATATCGGTGATATCCGTCCGTATATGATCCGTTTTCACTGCTACAGTAGGGAGTACGTAGGACGGACCTGACTTTCTCCATTGACGAACAGTCGGTAGGAGCAGGGCAGTGGCAGATTGTCAGCTTAGAAATCGCTGGACTCGCACGTACTGTAGTATTCCTAGAAGACGCTCTCTCTCAGCCTGCTGTTCTACACAGAAATGTTCACAGCTTTTTCTAATTTTTTATTGTTTTTTATCTCCAGCTCGGCCGGCGATTTCACACTGCCGTTGAGGACGCCCAAATGGTTGGGTTGGATTCATCGGCTGGACTGAAATGGCACTGTTCACGTTGGACTTTACTGTTCATATTGAAATTTTGTTAGAGAAAAACTGTTCCGACTGAGAAAAAAAAACGAGCTAGACAACCAAAAACGACCAGCCGAACACGGCAGACGCCTCATGCACGCTCGCAGACGCAGCACAGATAGCATCATCTCAACTGTTTCGTCGGCCTCGAAATGTCAAAAGCAGGATGGAGAAAAAAAATTAAAGCTGGGAATAAATAAAAGCTGAGGCAGGTAAATGAACGAAAAGTTAGCAGATCGAACACAATGCCAAAGGCATGCATGTTGGCCATATATAAAACGACGAGAAGACCGATAGCGACAGTGCTTGACATATCAACGAGAACGGTCTAACCTTTTTGCCCCTAATAATATAACACGGATAGATAAAACACGGTCTATTGTTTTGATTTGCAATGCTAATAATGCATGCCATGCTTGAACGAGAACGTACGTACGGCGTGCAGGAGCGAGTCGGCATGGTCGGGTGGTGGTCTGGTGGACAAGTGACATCTATTTCTTTTTCTTATTATTTTTGGAATGAAGTGACATCTACTATTTCTATATAGTACGGAGTATTATCTAAGGCTCCGTTTAGATGCAAGAAAAAACCAAAAATTTTCAAGATTCCCCGTCACATCAGTACATGCATGGAGTACTAAATGTAGACGAAAAAAAAACTAATTACACAGTTAGCCGAGAAATCGTGAGACGAATCTTTTAAGCCTAAATAGTCCATAATTAGATAATTTTTGCCAAATAAAAACGAAAATGCTACAACAGTCAAAAACCAAAAATTTTCGGAACTAAACGGAGCCTAAGTATATGGAATCAATCCATGAACACCGCTGCTGGATTCCAGAGACCGCATGCACGCAAATGTCGTACTCCTACGCTCATGTACAACTGCAATGTGCACGCACCTCTCCTTTCTTTCTTTCTTTTATTAAAAAAAATTGCCTGCCTATATTTCTGCACTACTCTACATGCTCCATCTGGCCCTAAATAACTGTCGGTATTAGAGTGCGTGCTGCACACACTTTGACTTGATTTATAGAAAATACGTACTACAATATATTTATCTTCAAATAAATTTATTTAAAAAACTAGATTCAAAGATCTTTCCAATGATACTAATTATATACCATAAATATTAATATTTTTTAGTATGTATTTAGTTAAACTTGTTTTTCGTTAAACAAAAACGATAGATATTCATGGACAAAGGCAGTACTAGTCGTTACTGTAACAACCAGCCAAGTCCAAAGCTATTACATCTCGCTATATATCTTCGAAAAAACATACGAGATACGTACAAACTCTTCGATCAGAGGTTTTGGACTTTGGACGTCGCGTCGTCAGGCACGACCTGTTCCGATCCGCTGTAGTACGTTTGCCTGTTTCCTACGTAGCCGGGGCGTGCTCACGTCTACTCGTACGTATTTTTTCCATTCCAAATTACAAGTCACTTTAACTTTTTTACTATATTTATTTTGATATGTATTTAGATATAATATATATCTAGAGATATAAAACAAAATAAATATATAAAAAATCAAAACAACTTATAATTTAAACGGATCGGAGTACTTCTCTGTGTCTTCTCTTCCGCAAAGTACAAGCCGTTGTCGTCACACCTTAATATATAGTTTAACCGGTGATACATCTATGCATATCCATCAGTAGTAGGCATGGCATGACATCGTCACGCGGGCCGTCGTGTCATCGTCCGGCTTATATGCATACGACATTTTATTTCGATATATACAACGTATACTATACTCCATATCTCATCTCGATGACTAACGCGGTGTTTGGTTCCGCGGACTATTTTTTTTTAGTCCCTGTCACATCGGATGTTTGGACACTAATTTGGAGTATTAAATATATTTTAATTACAAAACTAATTACATATATGGAGACTAATTTACGAGCCGAATCTATTAAGCCTAATTAGTGCATGATTTGACAATGTGGTGCTACAGTAAATATACTCTAATGATGGATTAATTAGGCTTAATAGATTCGTCTCGTAAATTAGTCTCCATCTGTGTAATTAGTTTTGTAATTAGAATATATTTAGTACTCCAAATTAGTGTCCAAACATCCGATATAACCAAACACCCCTAACTCGTTTGTCCCGTACGTGTTGATACAGACAGGTTCAGTCGACGCCACCCGTGAGCGCAGCAAGTATATATACCTATGTGACATTTGGAGTTCAAGCAACACGCCCACAACGGGACAGCACACTGAAAACTTTGTTGGTTTATACGACGGCCGCAGCTTATCCCTTTTGGACCTTTTGCTAATATATATCTTTTTTCCCTATAATTCACAGTATAGATGCTAAATGCCACGTACACTCTCCCCTAACCTAAGCATGCAGGAAGACACAAATCCAGGGTCCCCAATGAACCCGCATCCTAGCAAAAATTCGACCTAGTAGACGGCGTAGCAACAACGCGCGCCTCTTGTGCCGGCCTGGATACCTAATGATAGGCCGGGGAAACGATCCGGTCCCCGACCGGAAGGCTTGGCCAAGGTGTGGACATAGTCTGACCCCGACCTTCTTTTTCGACCAGGGATACGCCGAACCTCTGCTTTTAGCTCTTCCCCGACCGACATGGTCGGGCCCGACTAGGAACGACCGACCGGGGATGTCCGCTCGGTGAGGACTCAGGGATCAGGCGGAGCAGATAAGGTAAGGCGCTTAAGTCAAACCGCAATATCGATGGTCGTACCCTGCCATACCCTGCGCACCTGCAGGACGGTGCCACCAGGCCATGCCAGAAAGCCAAATGCAACCTTCCAGGCGTGTCAGAACCCAAACAGTATTGTAGGCGTCGACATTTGCCACCAGGCAAATGCGGTAGAGCCTGCCACACGCATCTAGACATAAACAGTATTGTGGGCGCCGACGATCGTCTCGTACTCGACAACTTGGGCAACAAGACTAGGTAGCACACGTATACATTCTCTCTCTTTCTCTGACTTGTAAGAGTCCATCCCCTTCGACTATAAAAGGGAATGAGCTCTCTCCTAAAAAGGGATCGGACTATTTTCTAGTTCTCTGGCTCTCCTCAAAAAAGAGAAGCTAGACGATTTGAGCACTCGAGGACCTGAGAACTCGAATAGCACAATAGCCCTAGAACTCTAAAGCATCACAGAGCATACACTCTAAAACTTAGCTCACGTTAAAGCCCCCGTCACTCTCGGCCCTTCGGTTCAGAGTTTGACCGTGCCTTTAACACTCCTTTCTTATTCCTACTCGTTTATAACCCCACAGCAAACTTTAAGCACCTGGGCTCATGAATAAAGTCTCCGACCGACTGAAACTGAACATAGGGCACGTTGCCTGAACCAGTATAAATCATGTGTCCTTGAGTCCTAGGCCACATCCGATCACAACGCACGGCCAAACTACAAATATTTACTTGTTGGTCAATCTTCGCACCGACAGTTGGCGCCGTCCATGGGAAGGACGTCGTGCGTTCACGCTTTTGGTCATCGGATGGCCCATCTTTCCACCATCTTCGGCATGGCGGGCTCAAGCGATACGATTCGCTTCGGCTCGCTAGAGTTTCCCACGCTCCTACCTGTTGGGATGTGAGTTCCTCCCGTCTTCGAGCCGCTCTAGACCTTCCTCTTCGGAAGTATGGACTTCATCGCCGACCAGCTCGGCGTACTCTGCCTCCGCGAGGAGGCACTTGTCCCAGCGCCCACTGGAGGAGTGCCCTCCGCCGGCCCCGGGCCACTCGACGACCTCAACGTTGAGACACCCGTGCTTCACCTCGAGCCCATGCTAGGCTCAAACTCCACGGTGAGTATCGTACATATTGTTCTTTATTCACTATTTAAGACCTTCTGCCAACTCTCCGAAGGGACCCCGTTGTCCTCACCACGATCGCCGTATGACCGGTTCCCCTAAGGCTTCGCGTCCCCCCTGGGCGCGTGCGCGTGGGGGCTCCGAAGGATGCGGACGCCGCCCCCTCTCACATCCGAATTTGTCGGGATGGAGGGCTACGCTCCTACATCCTTTCATGACCTCAAAGATGATGATGTCCAAAGAAACGACTCCAGCATCGGCGACGTTGTGGCACCTGGCCACCCTCTGTCCTTGGAGTGTGCTATGGCATATGCCCTGGGACAGCCACCGATGGTAGCAGAATCTCTACAGACTCACACCCCTCCGAACCCTCATGTGAAGGCCCTCGCACATGCGTAGGAGCACAGCGAGGAGTTACGACAAAGGTGGCAGAGTCAACCGCCACCTATGCTGGCCCGCTTGGCGCAGCACGCTGCGCCATGTGCGCATAACCCGACGAGTGGCGCTTGGGGTAGCGCCCACTAGGTCCAGCGTAACATCCTAGATGGAGGGAATCATCCCCCACAGTTTGCTCGGGCTAGCTAGAACATCGCTGCTGCGACGATGCTTCTGCGTAGCCTTCCCGAGCCTGCCAACTCCCAGTAACAGGCAATCCACCGGAACCTCCGGGCGCTGGTGGAAACCACTGCCGTTCAACAAGCAGAGAGCTCCACGTCGCAACACCGGCTCATGGCCTCTTGCCCCACCGGGGGAATGGGGTCGCACCAGTCAAATTGCTCCATCCACTCACCACTATAGTTGCCCGGATTGGGGCAAGAGGCCGTGGCTGCACCACAGCCTGACCCGGCGCCCGCTCCACACCGACCACCTGTGCACAAATGGCTCGAGCCGAACCATGACGCTCATAGTGTCATCAACAATCGACGCCATGCCCGGCACAATGATGACGTCCATCAAGTGGCGGTGAGAGCAGGCGGCATGGGCCCTAGCCTACCCATTGAGGAGTGTAGAGACATGCATCCTAGGCATGGTGGCCGACCAAATGACCGGAGCCCTAGCCCGAATGCCCCGGGGCCACGGGCCTTTGGTCGTCGCATCTAGAGAGCGTCGTTCCCACAGCGCTTCTGACCACCCACCAACATCACCACATACACCGGGTAAACGAACCTCGGTATATGGCTCGAAGACTTATGGCTCGCCTACCGAGCTAGAGGAGTGGATGATGACCACTTCATCAATCAATATCTCCCCATCTGCGTGGCAGAGGAAGTTCGAGCATAGCTCGAATTTCTCCTGGTCGATAGCAACCACGATTGTGCAGATCTCAAGAGGGTCTGTGTCAAAAATTTTCAGGGGACATATGTCCATCCTGGGAATTCCTGGGACCTCAAGAGCTGCCAGCAGGAGCCCAACGAGTCCCTACAAGATTACATCCATAGGTTCTCAAAACGGTGCAACTCCCTTCCTTATGTCATTGACGCGGACATCATCAGTGCGTTCCTCTCTGGGACAACCAATGAGTCCTTGATCCACAAGCTCAGCTATCTGAAGCTCTGTACCACCCGACCTTCTCCACATCACCACAAACCAGGCCTCCGGCGAGGAGGCGGTCGGGGCAGTCTTTAGCGGGGGTCGGGACAAGGGCAAGGCCAAGCGTGAGGAGAAAGGCGAGGGCCCCTCCACACAAAGGGGCAAGAAGAGTAAGAAGAATCGGCGTCGACCGACCAACCCCGCTTTGGTCGCCGTAGCCGATCATGCGGGCAAGCAGCCCCAGCAGGGCCAGCCCGACCACTTCGACAAGCTCATGGAGACTCCATCCACCAACCACGCCTACCTCGTCAAGCACCTATACAAGGACTGCGAGCTCCTCAAGCGCTTCCTACGATAGGCTGGCAGGCCGAAGGAAGGGAAGGGCAAGGAGGAGGCGGCCAGGAAAGGAGGCATGGCGGGCAAGGATGATAACGGCTTCCATGACCCCGAGGAATATCTCATGACCTTTGGGGGATCCAATGCCATCCACTCCAATCGCCAGCACAAGGTACGCTATAGAGTGGCATGTGCTGCTGAGACGGTCGTCCCCTCTTTCCTTAGTTGGTCGGACTCCCCAATCACTTTTGATCAGAAAGACCATCCTTCCCACATCACTCGATCGGGTCACTACCCGATCGTCATTGACCCCATGTCCTCAAGAAATGCCTCACCAAGGTGCTGATGGACGGAGGCAGTAGCCTCAACATTCTCTACGTCGACACCCTCGATGCCATGCGCATCTCCTAGTCGGTGCTCCACCCAGTGAGCTCTCCCTTCTACAGCGTGATCCCACGGATGCAGGCGTACCCACTCAGGCAGATCGACCTACCCATCATATTTGGTGACCAAGCCAACTTTCGCTTAGAGGTCCTCACCTTTGAGGTGGTCGACTTTCCAAGGTCCTACCACACTATCTTGGGGCGGCCATGCTACGCCAAGTTCATGGTGACCCCCAACTACACCTACCTAAAGTTGAAGATGCCAGGACCGAACGACGTCATCACTATGGGTAGCACCTTTTCGCACGCCTACACGTCCGACCGCGAGCACTACGAGCTTGCCTCGGCGATCATCAACTCTGTTGAGCTCCTAGAGCTTGGGAATTCGTCGACTCCAGCAGTCCCAGACTACAACGAGCCGACCTCCTCAAGTGCCTTCCACCCGACAAAGGAAACCAAGGCGGTGGGGATCGACCCCGCCGCCCCGACCAAGACAGTGCGGATCGGAACTAAGCTCCTGAACAAATAGAAAAGCAAGCTCGCTGACTTTCTACATGCTAATCATGATGTCTTCGCGTGGAAACTTTCTAACGTGCCGAGCATACCAAGGGACGTCGCTGAGCATGCATTACACCTCGCCCCGGGCTTGAAGCCCGTCAAAGATCGCTTGCATCGCTTTGATGATGAGAGGTGCAGGGCCATAGGCGAGGAGATCGCCAAACTCCTAGCAGCTGGGTTTATCAAAGAAGTATACCACTCTGACTGGCTAGCTAATCCTGTTCTTATAAAAAAGAAGACCGAAAAATGGAGAATATGTGTTGATTATACTGGTCTCAACAAGGCATGTCCAAAGGACCATTTTCCTTTGCCATGCATAGACCAGATAGTCGACTACACCTCAGGATGCGAAATCCTCTCCTTTCTTGATGCCTACTCAGGCTACCACCAGATCATGATCAAAGAGTCTGACCAGGTTGCGACTTCATTCATCACCCTATATGGTTTGTACTGCTTTGTAACTATGCCCTTTGGTCTGAAGAATGCCGACGCCACCTATCAACGGTGCATGCAGCGATGCTTCACCAACCAAATCGACCCGCCCGACCAGCCTGACCAAGTCGAGAAGCCAAAACCAACAATCACCGTCTATGTAGATGACGTAGTGGTGAAAATGGCTCAAGCTAGTGACCTAATCGTAAATTTGGCTGCAACATTCGTAAACCTCCGAAGATTCAATATCAAATTGAATCCCAAAAAATGTGTTTTTGGAGTTCTGAAGGGGAAGCTCCCTGGATACATCATGTCTGAGCGCGGCATCGAAGCCAACCCCAAAAAAATCATGGCCATCTCCAACATGGGCCCTATACGCAATGTCAAGGGCGTACAGAGGCTCACCGGCTGTTTGGCCGCCCTAAGCTGGTTCATCTCCCGACTAGGGGAATGGGGGATGTCTCTCTATAAACTTCTCAAGAAGATAGACGCATTCGTATGGACAGAGGAGGCACAACAGGCTTTGGAAAGCCTCAAACCATCACTGATGTCGGCCCCAATCCTCGTTGCTCCTGAACGGGGAGAACCCCTCCTCCTCTACATCGCAGCAAGCAACCATGTTATGAGCGCCACCCTCATCGTTGAAAGGGAGGAGCCAAGAAGCCCCGTGAAGGTTCAACGACCAGTGTACTTCATCAGTGAGGTACTCACCAATGCCAAGGCTTGATACTCCTAGGTGTAGAAGCTCCTATACACCATGCTGATGGTGACCCAAAAGCTCTAGCACTACTTCACCGACCACGAGGTCATGGTCGTAACCTCATTCGTGCTGGGAGACATCATCCGCAACTGCGATGCTGCGGGATGAATCTCCAAGTGGGCTCTCATGCTCATGGGTCACGACATCATGTATGTCCCTCGCACCACTATTAAGTCTTAGGCTCTTGCTGACTTCATCGCCGAATGAATGGAAGTCTAGCTCCTGACCCCAGGCATCACCCATGAGTACTAGACATTGTACTTCGATGGGTCGGTTATGGTGCTCGGCTCGAGGGCTGGAGTGGTTCTGATCTCCCCGGATGGGAGCAGGCTCCGATACACGATCCGTCTCCATTTTTTAGCCTCAAACAATGCCACAGAGTATGAGGCCCTCATCAATGGACTGTGCATCGTCGTCGAACTTGGCGCTATGCGGCTGTACGTTCACGGCGACTCGGAGTTGGTCATCAACCAAGTCATGAAGGAGTTATCCTGTAAGAGCCCACTCATGGCAGCATATTGCCAGGAGGTGCTCGAGCTCAAGGATAAATTCCAGGGGATCGAGCTACACCATGTCCCCCGAAAGGACAACGATGCTGCCAATTTTCTCGCAAAATTGGCTGTCAGGCAGGTTCCGTCTCCGGATGGGGTCTTCATCAATGACCTTCACGAACCGTCTGCCCGCATCCTAGAAGGTCCGATCTAGACACACCCTGATGCTGACCCAGCACTCGGGGGCTCTGACTCTAGTGCCTCCATGATGACGTCGCCCACTGACGTTGCCGTGGTGGCACTCGATCAAACTGACTGGCTAGTGCTGCTACTCGCCTATCTCCTCAAGGAGGTTCTCCCACCTGAAAGGACTAAAGTGCGATGGATCGCTCGACGCGCCATGACATTTGTCGCGATCGGTAACGAACTCTACAAACAAAGTCCATCGGGAGTACTCATGAAGTGCGTCCCAGGCGACAAAGGGAAATAGCTCCTCCTCGAGGTCCATGCCAGAATCTATGGACATCATGCGGCCCTGAGGTCGCTGGTCGAAAAAACCTTTCGCCAAGGTTTTTACTAGCCCACGGTGCTACGAGATGCAGAGGAGGTCGTCCATAGATGTGTGGGATGTCAGTTCTACACTCGACAAACGCACTTGCCGGCATAGGAGCTTCAAACCATCCACATCACCTGGCTGTTCGCAATCTGAGGCCTCGACATGGTAGGACCCCTCAAAAAGGGCCTAGGCGGCTTCACTCACCTAATCATAATGGTTGACAAATTCACCAAGTGGATAGAGGCAAAACCCATCCCCAACATCCACTCGGAAGAGGCAGTCAAGTTCATCCTCGACATCATCTACCGGTTCAGTGTTCCTAACTGTATCATCACTGACCACGGAACTAACTTCACTGGGAAGAAGTTCCTGGACTTCAGTGATGGATACGGCATCAGGATTGACTAGGCCTCAGTCAGACATCCACGTACTAATGGTCAGCTTGAGTGTGCCAATGGCATGGTCCTCCAAGGACTCAAGCCAATTATCTTTGACCGACTCAACAAGTACGTCGGGCGATGGGTCGTAGAGGTCCCAATGATCCTCTAGAGCCTAAGGATGACCCCAAACCAGTCCACAGGGTTCACACCTTTCTTCCTGGCCTATGGAGCTGAAGCGGTGCTGCCCTCCGACCTCAACTACGGTGCCCCAAGAGTGAAGGCCTTCGACCGCGACCAAGGCTCAACAATACTGAAAGTGCATCTAGCCCTTTAGTGGGTTTTGGATGATTGAATGACAACGTGATTAAAGGACAAACCCGTTTGCTAAGTGTGGACAGGTAATAGGTTATCTCATAGGTACTTAATGAAACCCAAAATGATGTGTTGTTGTGTAAACAATCTAGTTCAAGCACAAGACAACAATGCAAATAGAATTTATGCAAAGGCTTATTTATTGTGAGATTTCCATGTTCTATGTGAAAGCAAGCTTGTAAGAATTAATTAATAAGACATAAGGGATTGCATATGGATTGGTCTCATATTTGAAGCTTGCTAAATTGAAATGAAAAAAGATAACAATACATGAATGGATGATTCAACACAAGATGTGACTTGATGGCTTGAGATGGTGAAAATAGCAAGGAAAGGCTTCGAGGTACTAAGCAAGGGTAAAGGGCAAGCGATGGCTTGGCGGCCGAAGAACCTAGCTAGGGTGAAGAAGGAAGTACTTGCATTTAGTTGAGGTACTAATCAAGCTATGATGGCCACGTTTATGTGGAGGATCAAATCACTATTGGAGTGTTTGATGGAAGTGACTTGATACATTTTGGAGTTATTCATATTTGATGAATGGAATCAAGTCACGTGCTCAAGATGGCTATACTCAAGTGTAAAGATCAATATCAACATGTTGGCACCCTTATTTGGTGAAGATTGAAAAAGACGGCATTAATTCAAAAGAGGTCAACTCAAGTGGTATAAATTCATTTTTCCTTTTATCTTGAGTTTAATAGGTATGCCATACTATTAAGAGCGATACATCATGTTGATGGATAATATTTCATAAGTGCTCAAGCCAACCCATGTGAGTTTTGAGTATTTGAGCGACAAAAGAGCTAACTTTATTTTTGCTGGTCTGGCCATACCGGACGTGTCCGGTATAGATACCGGACGTGTCCGGTATTTACCCAGCAATGGTAAAATTATTGTTCTCGGGTTGGTTCATCGGGAGTTCCAACGGTCGGAAGTTCCGGCATGTGTCGGGAGTTCCGACACCTCACAAACTTCAACTCAGTTACATGGTTTTCAAAATTGCTGAGGGTCAGGAGTTCCGACGTGAGTCGGGAGTTCCGACGCCTCACAACTTCACTGTAACTTAGTTACCGTTGGCGTAGTGTAAGTCATACCGGACGTGTCTGGTATGCATACCGAACGTGTCTGGTATTGCAACGGCTATAAAACGGCTAGTTTTTCCAAGGGGGCTATAAATACCCTCAAGCCTCCACCTTTGGAGGCTGCTGATTCTGCTGATACACACACATGTTTTTAAGCCTTGCTAACTCTCCCAACCCTCTCTTAGTGAGTGATTGATCAAATTTGTCAAACCAAATTGTGGGTTGAGTGAAATTCAAAAAGAGAGCAATTCAACCACTTGAGCACTTGTGCATATTGTCAATCTCATGATTCGCATCTGTTACTCTTGGACTCTTCGGTCCTAGATGGTTAGGCATCGCTGGAGAGCACCCGAGAGATTGTGGTGTGCCTCGGAAAGTTTATAACGGTCGATTCCGCCGCCTCGGAATCAACTAGTGGAAGGAGGAAAAGGAGTTGGAAAAGACTCCGGCTAGAGTGACCTTCGTGGTATCCTCTAGGGCTGACCTTCGCTGGGTCGCCCGCAGCCCCCTCAACGGAGAGTAGGACTCAAATGAGTCCGAACTTTGGTAAAACAAATATCGTGTCTCAATGCGCATTTCATTTGATATTTGTATTGCTCTAGCTCTTGCGCTGGTTCTCTGTGTATATTATCATCGCCAGTAGATACTTGCAGTTTGGTTTGAAGATAGAAATCGAAGGGAGCAAGTTTGGGGCTGCTTTGCAGAAATCGTGTATATCGGACACGTTCGGTATTCATACCGGACACGTTTGGTATTGATAACTATGCCAGGCTGCTTTGCAGAACACGTTCATATTGGACACGTCCGGTATAACTACCGGACACGTCCGGTATTTGAGCTCAGTGCTGAATTTATTTGATCCTTGCCCTAATCATTGTGATGCAGGATTGTGGCTCCTAGATTTATTTAGTATCTTTTACATACTCTATGGCTAACTTGTGAGGGGTGGTATTACTCTTATTTGGAGTTTTCATTTTGGAAACTCCCTTTACTAATCATTTCCGCATTTAACGGTGTTAATTTTCAGAAACGCCTATTCACCCGCCCTCTAGGCGGCATCCTAGGTCCTTTCAAATACGCAGTCGACCTGCTCAAGGAGGCCCTAGAGATGATCATCATCCGCTCCGCTCGCTTCTAGCAGACTCTCCATAGGTACCACGAAAGAAAAATCAGAGGGAGAATCCTCGAGGTTGGAGACCTCGTGCTTCGAAGGACTCAATCAACCAAAGAGAAACACAAACTCTATCTGCCTTGGGAAGGACCCTATATGGTGACCGAAGTGATCCGACCAGGTGCCTACCGACTGAAGGACGACAACGGCGACATTCTCACCAACACTTGGAACATCGAAAGTTACGTCGTTTCTTCCCCTAAAAATTCGTTCTTACCGCTTTTTTTCATTCAATGTTCGCTCCTACAAAGCACCCTGGCCCGAACACTTTTGGCCTACGTCGATCGGGGGCTCCATGGGGGTGTGATACCATCCCTCTTTTTTTACTATCATATGGTAAATGCTTTTTTACCCGAACGAAAGGGTAGTTCGTTCCTTTAATTACCTTACGTGACTTTGCTTTAAACATTCCGACCGATCGCACCCCACCACTACCTACGGCTACGAGCAGCTAAGCCTCATGGGCCATGCTGGGGCTCTTAAGGTTGCAGCCTATAGGACAAACAGGCAGGTGCAAAAAAGAAAGAATAAAAACAGAGCTATGATAGGGTAAAAACAAGGAATAGATGGGACAAGCTCCCCCGAATGAAGTGATTCGTCACAAAAACAAAGTTGCTATATTCATGGATACACAAAATCGTTTACATAGGGACTCCCCCACGAACTTACCCCTTACACATATTGCTTATTTCTACTTTACATGCTATTGTGGCTGCCCAGCGGCATCGGCTATCGGCGCGACCGGTGAAGATAGGGGCTGCTCACTCTCCGGCTGGACGACGTTCGGCTCGGTCGGAGGCGGGGCGATGTTCGCTTCCAACCTAGGCTCCACTCCATCTATAGGCTGGGCGATGTCCTCTTGGCTCGCACCTTTAGCCGCATTCGCACGGCGAGCCTCCATCACCCATTGTGTGGAGACTTGCTCTGCCACCAATTGTGGTTATGGCAGCAAGCTCTCCCCGAGCACATGGATGGCGTTTGGGTTCTAGCCGTCGGCGTACCCACTATAGATGCCAGCAAAGTCTAGGTCCGGGTGGTGCGTTGCCACCGAAGTCAGCACCCCCGACATTCCGTAGAACATCCCATCGGTGTTGAGTGCCCAAACTTTGTTCGGGACCTCCGCCAGTTGGATGGCGGGCGTGCTAGAGCTCAGCGCTGACCCGAACACCTCCGAGACGACGACCTAGGTGATGTTACGGATCTAGTCAAGCTTCCCCTCGAGAGCATGTCACTCTTCAAGGGACTTGGCCAGTGCCTCCGTGCTCCAACTGATCGTCGCCTTGGCAGTCTCTAGGTCCTGCTCTAGAGAAGCAGCCTTACTGCCCAGCTCTGGAAGAAGGATGACAAACTTAGAAGCAGGCTAAAGGAAAAAACCAAGACATCCAAAGCAGAATAGGTACATACCAATGAGGGTGTTCTTGAGGATGGAGAGTCCATCCTCCTGTCGAGTCACTTGCTCGCACAGTTGGGCATTCACCTCCTCCGTCCCAAGCACCCGACCCTAGAGCGCGAGCACTTCCTAGTCGACCTCCTACCGGCCCTTTCGCTCTGACTCCAGGGCCTCTAGGGAACTCTGGAGTGCCACCTCTATCTCTGCTAGGGACTTCTAGAGCGCCGCCTCGGTCTCCACCTGGCGGACCTTCGCCGCGTTGAGTCCCCACTCAGCAGTGGTCGCCCGCTCCACCACGAGCAATTCCACTGCTCGCGCCTCTATCACCTCAGTCGCTCAGTCTTGAGACTCATGGTGGGTGGACTCCAGCTAGCGCTCGACCTCGGCAACCCGCCACGACATTGCGGCCTCCCAGGCATGCTCGTCCTAGAGGAAACGAGACTTACGGCTCGACATCTCCTCCAAGCCCTACAAAGCAAGAGGCAGGCGTGCTGAGACAACCAGTGGAAGACCAAGGAGCTAAGGACGAATGCAGAAAACTTACCTCTACGACCCGGGGTAGGTCGACCGTGACCGCTTGTTGGATGACCTTGACCCGCTCCAGGGCCTCCTCTAGCTTCACCCTAGTTTGGGCGAGATTGGACTCCATGGCAAGTCCTCTCACCCCAAGTACATCCTAAAGCTGCACCTCCTTCTCATCTCAAAGGATGAACCAAACTTTTCGTGGGTCGCCAGGGCAGGGCCACACCAGGTCGGTGGTCGCCCCCGACGACCGGACCACTGCCAGCTCCTACGACGGCGCCGGTGGCTCCACCTCGGTGATTGCCTCGTGGGGCGAGGGGTCTCCACCTCCTCAACCCCGTGGCCCATCGGAGATGCTCTGCCTCTGGCTTGGCCACGTCTCCTGCTGGCCCAGACAACTCCAACTAGGAGGGCGAGCCATGCGTCCATCCATAGGGCAAGGAAGGGAGCCTGGTCTCCCTCCTCTATTCTACCATGACTGTTGGGGGAGGGGCCGCAAGGGTCACCTCCAACCCAACCTCCGCCATCGGCGCCGTGATCGCCACCATCACCTCCGCTGCCACCGCCACCATAGTTGCAATCAGTAGGGAAGGCACCACCCCTAGAGGGGAAGGACGCACTGCAGCCACCCTGCTCTCACCGCCGCTCGTTGTGACGTGCTGTAGGGCTCTGAAATCTCAACCTGCTGGCAACGGGCGCGCCGGACGAGGGCTGCTTGCAAGTCACGAGCTGCGCCCCCTCACTTTGACTGAGGGTGGAGTCTACCTGGTCGGCTCATGATCGGCCCACGCATCACCATGACCATCGGCTCGTGGCCCACCGACCAGAGGAGCTAGTGGGGCATCCCCCCATTGTGGGTCGCACACCGACGCTGGCCCCAATGATGCGTGGGTGCGAGCTCGCTCCTTTGACCACCTGGCCTATCCCGTCGTGCCCGAAGCAGGTGGGGACAAGGCCGATGATGCCTCCGAGGGGCACGATGACCGCATCCTCTTTGCCTCCCGCTCGCCGATGGTGTCCAAGCTGATGGCATGCTTCCTTGGCATGAGAACATCATCATGCCTCTCTGCCTCCCACCGACCGCCAGGGGACGCGGCCATAGGCTCACGATGCTCCACCGAAGTCGCGACCTCCCGGCCTCCCTCATCCTCGGAGGAGATCACATCATCACCCATCTCCTTGGGATCCTCTGACTCGAGCTCTGCCTTGACGTCGCTCCTGTTCTCCCCGACCTGCACGTGTCGGGCGATATCCTGCTCCTTCTAGTGCCTCCTCCGAGTCTTCTCAGCTCTCTTTTTCTTCCAGTCATCCATCGCCTCCTTTAGGGCCACCTGCCGAGCCACACCCTCTGGCCCCTTCGAAAGATGCGGTCGGGACTTGTAACATTAAAGTCCCTACAAAATGGACGACTCGAAGTCAAGATTATAGGATAGCAGGATCGAAAGGGACATGAAATAAGGAGAGGAGAACATACTAGGTTGGACAGCTTCGAGGAGCAAAGAGGTCTGGGCTTCCCTTCGAGGGTCTCTTTGGCCCTCAGTTACAGCACCAGGTCTAGTCGGCTCCAGACTTTGTCCTTTGCTAACTCCTCCAGCAACGCGCAGTTGGGGTCCGTCGGGCTGGTGTACATCCATATCGGCCACGTCCTCTCGCTAGTAGGGCGACCCAATGGTGAAAGGTGTAGAACACCCACAACCCATCAAGGCCCTGCTGCACCAACTTCTGGAGCTTTGTCCCAATGATCTCTAGCTTATTCTGCCAGCTGGAAGGGCCCCATGACTAGCTATCCCGCCTCTCCATCCTTCTACCGGTGAACGGCGGGAATGGCACCTCTGTCGGGTTCCTAATGTAGAATAACTCCCCATGCCACCCCCGGTTGGAGTCGCAAGGGGAGTACGTGGGATAGGCGCCCGATGAACTTGGCTTCTTCTGTAGCGCGAAGCCCCCCAATGGCGCGATCCTAAGTGGCTTCCCTTCCGATAAGGCTCGATCGGAGAAGATCCGCTGGAAGAAATTCACGTGTGGCTTCATCCCGAAGAAGGCCTCATAGACGGTGATGAAGCCAGCGACGTGCAACACCCTAGTCGAATTGATGTGCTATAGCTCCTAGCCCCACTCATTGAGGAGCCCGCGTAGGAACCAGTGTGCGGGGTATCCTAACCCGCGCTCATGGAAGGCGAGGAAGGAGATGACCTCGCCGGCCCAAGGATGCAGGAAATCCTACCCTACAGGAGCCCTCCAGTGCACCACCTCCTTCGGCGGCAGCAGCCCCTTCTCGGTAAAGGCGGCCAGCATCGACTCGCTTACGTTGGACGACCTCCAGCTTGACATTATGCTTCGAATTCACAAAATAGATCCGTGAGTTCTCCTCTCCCTCACTCTACCCTCTCTCACTTAGGAACCGCCATAGCACTAACGCTCTTGGCGAGAAGGAAGAAGGATGAGAGGTGGCAGTTGGGGAATAGGCGAAAGAACGGGACGAAAGCCCTCTCCCTTCCTCTATTTAAGGAGGAGGCTCAGCAGTTGGGGAAAGGCGAAGAATTGGGGCCAAAAACCCTCTCCCTTCCCCCATTCAATGTGGATAGGATGCGGCGGGACGTGTCCCGACCGATGGGATGCACCCTGCTCGATGACACGGCACCTAGATAGATGGGATGTGGCCTAGGCATGGCCCACCACTACCGCACGCCGGGCGCGGTAAACAAGGCGCAACCACGCGCAGGCGGCCCTTCGCCTTCCCAGGCAAGACTTAGAAGGGCCCAACAATGGTCACTCGAGCCATCAAGGCAAGCGACGTTAGCTCAGCCCCTTCGATTGTGGAAAACCATGGACGGGGTAACGCACAGAACTAGACCAACCCCTACCAAGCCTAACGGGGCTCGGGTGCTCAGGTCGCTCGACACCGACTCGGGAAATCAACCGACCACGCTGGTCGTGAGCGGGACAAACACGGGCAAACACCCCGAACGATAGTCTGTGGCCCTAGGAGTGAGTACCAAGATGCTCAGCCTCCAACCGACTCACCCGTCGGACGCAGGCTCGGGGGCTACACCCACGGGTGTGCTCACGCGCACTCGCTGTCAAAACAGAAAATTCCCCTACCGCCAAGACAAAAAAAACCCTAGATGATTCTACCCTAATCGCCCGAGGGCTACACCCGTGGGTGCGCTCGCGCGCACCCGCCGTCAAAGATAAAAAAATCCCCCAGACGATTCTACCCGAATCGCTCGAGGGCTCCTATCAGGTTCATAAACTCGGGTCCCTCATGGACCTACTTCCCAGCAAAAGCTTAGCCCGGTAGACAACGTTGTGAATGACACGCAACTCCTGGGTCAGCCCAAAAACCAAACGATAGGCCAGGAGGGCGATCCAGTCTCCGATCGGAAGGCCTGGCCAAGAAGGAACGACACTTGCTTCTGACTTCGGCCTGCCTCTCTGACCGGAAGGCCTTGCCATTCCAACTTTGGCCTACCTCTCCAACAGGAACGCCTGGCCGAAGAAGGAACGGCGCTCGCTTCCGACTCTGGCCCGCCTCTCCGACTGGAAGGCCTAGCTAGATTGCCTCCGACTTCGGCGCTCGCTTCCGACTCTGGCCTGCCTTTCTGACTAAAAGGCGTGGCCAGGAAGGAATGGCGCTCGCTTCTAACTCCGGTCCACCTCTCCAACCAAAAGGCCTAGCCAAGAAGGAACGGTGCTCGCTGTAACAACCCGGGTTTTTGAGAAGCCAAAAATACGAACTATTTAAAAATTTTTCCTGCAATCGTGAAGCATGTAGATGCTAGGTCAAACAAAGAACAATTTATAAATAAATTGTTGCATGCATACAGACTACTTGAAGGGATTTGCCGGAGTTCTATTGTTGGTTTAATGTTTTGTGTTGGAGAGCACAAGTCCGTAGCAAATCCTTTTGATGCTTTCTAGAATATCTTATGAATCCCTTTCCTCTCTCTCAATTAATCCTCTTGCTTTTAAACCTCATTCGAATCCCTTGATCTAATTCATGAAGTCAATCGACTTCCTTGTAAATCAATGCCACTCGAAGCCAACCCTTGGCATTGGATTCGGGACCCATAGTAGGACCCGTATAGTATGACCCTAGTGACCCTTTGGATATTACCCACGTGGGCTCACACCTAAGCTAATCAAGTAGGCATACAAACACTGATTATGGAACTAATCAA